>NW_024704758.1:2678577-2813577 GCF_018977255.1 Callorhinchus milii | reverse complement strand
AGGGGAGCTGAGGGTAGGGGTAGGAGTGGGGGTCAGGGGAGCTGAGGGTTGGGGTAGGAGTGGGGGGTCAGGGGAGCTGAGGGTTGGGGTAGGAGTGGGGGTCAGGGGAGCTGAGGGTTGGGGTAGGAGTGGGGGTCAGGGGAGCTGAGGGTTGGGGTAGGAGTGGGGTCAGGGGAGCTGAGGGTTGGGGTAGGAGTGGGGGGAGGGTCAGGGGAGCTGAGGTTTGGGGTAGGAGTGGGGGTCAGGGGAGCTGAGGGTTGGGGTAGGAGTGGGGGTCAGGGGAGCTGAGGGTTGGGGTAGGAGTGGGGGGGGGGTCAGGGAAGCTGAGGGTTGGGGTAGGAGTGGGGGATCAGGGGAGCTGAGGGTTGGGGTAGGAGTGGGTGGGGGGGGTCAGGGGAGCTGAGGGTTGGGGTAGGAGTGGGTGGGGGGGTCAGGGGAGCTGAGGGTTGGGGTAGGAGTGGGGGGGGGGGTCAGGGGAGCTGAGGGTTGGGGTAGGAGTGGGGGGGGGGTCAGGGGAGCTGAGGGTTGGGGTAGGAGTGGGGATCAGGGGAGCTGAGGGTTGGGGTAGGAGTGGGGGGGGGGTCAGGGGAGCTGAGGGTTGGGGTAGGAGTGGGGGTCAGGGGAGCTGAGGGTTGGGGTAGGAGTGGGGGGGGGGGTCAGGGAGCTGAGGGTTGGGGTAGGAGTGGGGGATCAGGGGAGCTGAGGGTTGGGGTAGGAGTGGGTGGGGGGGTCAGGGGAGCTGAGGGTTGGGGTAGGAGTGGGTGGGGGGGGTCAGGGGAGCTGAGGGTTGGGGTAGGAGTGGGGGGGGGGGTCAGCGGAGCTGAGGGTTGGGGTAGGAGTGGGGGGAGGGTCAGCGGAGCTGAGGGTTGGGGTAGGAGTGGGGGGAGGGTCAGGGGAGCTGAGGGTTGGGGTAGGAGTGGGTGGGGGGGGTCAGGGGAGCTGAGGGTTGGGGTAGGAGTGGGTGGGGGGTCAGGGGAGCTGAGGGTTGGGGTAGGAGTGGGGTGGGGGGGGTCAGGGGAGCTGAGGGTTGGGGTAGGAGTGGGTCGGGGGGGTCAGGGGAGCTGAGGGTTGGGGTAGGAGTGGGTGGGGGGGGTCAGGGGAGCTGAGGGTTGGGGTAGGAGTGGGTGGGGGGGGGTCAGGGGAGCTGAGGGTTGGGGTAGGAGTGGGGTGGGGGTCAGGGGAGCTGAGGGTTGGGGTAGGAGTGGGGATCAGGGGAGCTGAGGGTTGGGGTAGGAGTGGGGGGGGGGGTCAGGGGAGCTGAGGGTTGGGGTAGTAGTGGGGATCAGGGGAGCTGAGGGTTGGGGTAGGAGTGGGGGGGGGGGTCAGGGGAGCTGAGGGTTGGGGTAGTAGTGGGGATCAGGGGAGCTGAGGGTTGGGGTAGGAGTGGGTGGGGGGGGTCAGGGGAGCTGAGGGTTGGGGTAGGAGTGGGGGTCAGGGGAGCTGAGGGTTGGGGTAGGAGTGGGTGGGGGGGGGCAGGGGAGCTGAGGGTTGGGGTAGGAGTGGGGATCAGGGAGCTGAGGGTTGGGGTAGGAGTGGGTGGGGGGGGTCAGGGGAGCTGAGGGTTGGGGTAGGAGTGGGGGGGGTCAGGGGAGCTGAGGGTTGGGGTAGTAGTGGGGGGGGGGGTCAGGGGAGCTGAGGGTTGGGGTAGGAGTGGGGATCAGGGGAGCTGAGGGTTGGGGTAGGAGTGGGGGGGGGTCAGGGGAGCTGAGGGTTGGGGTAGGAGTGGGGGTCAGGGGAGCTGAGGGTTGGGGTAGGAGTGGGGGGGGGGTCAGGGGAGCTGAGGGTTGGGGTAGGTGGGGGGGGTCAGGGGAGCTGAGGGTTGGGGTAGGAGTGGGTGGGGGGGTCAGGGGAGCTGAGGGTTGGGGTAGGAGTGGGTGGGGGGGGTCAGGGGAGCTGAGGGTTGGGGTAGGAGTGGGGGGGGGGTCAGCGGAGCTGAGGGTTGGGGTAGGAGTGGGGGGAGGGTCAGCGGAGCTGAGGGTTGGGGTAGGAGTGGGGGAGGGTCAGGGGAGCTGAGGGTTGGGGTAGGAGTGGGTGGGGGGGGAGTGAGGGTTGGGTGGGGGGGAGGGTCAGGGGAGCTGAGGGTTGGGTAGGAGTGGGTGGGGGGTCAGGGGAGCTGAGGGTTGGGGTAGGAGTGGGTGGGGGGGGTCAGGGGAGCTGAGGGTTGGGGTAGGAGTGGGTCGGGGGGGGGTCAGGGGAGCTGAGGGTTGGGGTAGGAGTGGGTGGGGGGGGGTCAGGGGAGCTGAGGGTTGGGGTAGGAGTGGGTGGGGGGGGGTCAGGGAGCTGAGGGTTGGGGTAGGAGTGGGGGGTGGGGGTCAGGGGAGCTGAGGGTTGGGGTAGGAGTGGGGATCAGGGGAGCTGAGGGTTGGGGTAGGAGTGGGGGGGGGGGTCAGGGGAGCTGAGGGTTGGGGTAGTAGTGGGGATCAGGGGAGCTGAGGGTTGGGGTAGGAGTGGGGGGGGGGGGTCAGGGGAGCTGAGGGTTGGGGTAGTAGTGGGGATCAGGGGAGCTGAGGGTTGGGGTAGGAGTGGGTGGGGGGGGTCAGGGGAGCTGAGGGTTGGGGTAGGAGTGGGGTTCAGGGGAGCTGAGGGTTGGGGTAGGAGTGGGTGGGGGGGGTCAGGGGAGCTGAGGGTTGGGGTAGGAGTGGGTGGGGGGGTCAGGGGAGCTGAGGGTTGGGGTAGGAGTGGGGATCAGGGGAGCTGAGGGTTGGGGTAGGAGTGGGGATCAGGGGAGCTGAGGGTTGGGGTAGGAGTGGGGGAGGGTCAGGGGAGCTGAGGGTTGGGGTAGGAGTGGGGGGAGGGGGGTCAGGGGAGCTGAGGGTTGGGGTAGGAGTGGGGGGGGGGTCAGGGGAGCTGAGGGTTGGGGTAGTAGTGGGGATCAGGGGAGCTGAGGGTTGGGGTAGGAGTGGGTGGGGGGGTTCAGGGGAGCTGAGGGTTGGGGTAGGAGTGGGTGGGGGGGGTCAGGGGAGCTGAGGGTTGGGGTAGGAGTGGGTGGGGGGGGTCAGGGGAGCTGAGGGTTGGGGTTGTTTTTCCATATATAGCAATGGGACTTCCTTTCTCAGAAATCACCTGATCTTCAACCAAATTCAATGTTATACCAAAATGCAAGTTTCACTTTTGCTTTGGCTCCGGGACAGAAAAAAACAAATGAGACCTTTTGTGCTTTGCAGCACAACATTCTCCAGCCGTCGCATTCGAACCCCTACTGTCTCAGCCCCGAGGCTCTGGAACTCCATCCCCCAGTGCCTTCGCCGCTTCCTCCCTTTCCTCCTTCAAGACCTTTCTCTTTGACCGTGCCTTCAGCTCCCCTCTCGACTCTCTTCCCCCTCCTCGCTCCCTCCCTTCCCTCTCCTCACCCTGACCATTTCCCCGCTCCTCGCTCCCTCCTTCCCTCCCACCCTGACCATTTCCCCCTCCTCGCTCCCTCCCTTCCCTCCCCTCACCCTGACCATTTCCCCCTCCTCGCTCCCTCCCTTCCCTCCCCTCACCCTGACCATTTCCCCGCTCCTCGCTCCCTCCCTTCCCTTCCCTTCTCTCCCCTCACCCTGACCATTTCCCCCCTCCTCGCTCCCTCCCTTCCCTCCCCTCGCCCTGACCATTTCCCCCCTGCTCGGGTCATGACCCAACTGTGCAGCGCCTTGGGACGTCCTCCTGACGTGAAAGGCGCTTTATAAATGGAATCTTGTTGTTGTTGTTGTTGTTTGCTCAACCCGACGCTGCGCGCTTTGCGTAGACTTAGCCCCCATCGGCTGCGGCCGCCGGTTGTTGGGAAGATTTCCGACGGCTTTCGTTTGCCGCTGACCTGCTGACATTTTTCCAAGTCCTGGAAGTTTTCGCATACTGTCGACAGCAGTGCAGGAACGAGGAAATTCCTGAATGCTGATGCAATTGTTTCCGATCCTGCCAAACAGAGTCCAAAAGTTTTACAAAAAGGGCTTTGGATTATAGTAATATAATAATAATAATAATAATAACAGTAATCCTTATATTTGATATCCCGCTTTATTGCATCATTGAGACGTCTCAAAGCGCATTGCAGGATATATTGTAAAGTGCGTATTTTGTGGGCGAAACTCGGCAACAAATTACGCACAGCAGTGTCCCACAAACAGTTGTCGATTCAGTGACCAAATTATTTGCCTTTTTTTCTTTGGCGGGATTCTCATGATCCGCCAATTGACTAACAACCAGGTTCCTGCTTACTACTTATAAACAGAGGAGTGTGGAGTGAGGACACTTGCCTCAGGTTTCGCCCTGCCCGGGAATCGAACCCTGGTACTCTCACTTGCGAGGCCAGCGTGCTAAGAACTATTCTAACGGATTCCACATCTAAATAGGCCTCACATGCGGAAAGGCCAGGATTATGAATGTTGTTATTATTATAACCATAGCTGCAAGTAGAACAGACGTGCCTTCAGGTAAGGCTGGGTTTCCGTTGTGTCAAATGCGAGGTAAATTATGATTATTATTGTTATTATCATGATGATGTCTGTGATATCACAAAGCAGGTCTGAGCGAGGTTGTTGGCTCGCCTGCCTGCCACGTGGTCGGATGCCATGTTTGCCAAGGTTAAGGGCTCTGGAGCTGCCTGGCAACCCAGGGTGTGGAGCAATTGCTTCCTGAGCCCTGATCTGATGAGCAGCCTCATGCTTCACTGAGAACGATTCAGCTAAAGCACTTCAGACAGAGCACAGCGTTGGTGGTGGGGGGGATAAATACAGCACAGGCTGTCAACTCTCGCAATGTTCGGCCACCGGGATTTCGACCCTCTAGCCCAGTCACAATTTCGATCCCCTGCTCTCTCTCTCTCTCTCTCTCTCGCTCTCCCTTAAACCGCTCTGATTTCCCTTTGTGCATTCACTTAAATGTAATTTAAATTAAATTAAATGCCCAACTGATTGCCGTGTTTAGTTTCGCCCACAAAACACACAGTCAATTCACTTCACAGTGAAGCGCTTTGAGATGTCTCAGCAACGTGATAATAACCCGTACGTTTGATGCAGCGACGTATCACATCTTCCAGACACCTCGAAGCTCTTCACAGAAATACATTGTAAATTACCGTGTATTTTGTGGGCGAGACAGTAAAAGGCGCTGCATCAAATGCAAGAGTTAGTCAGGCGTGCAAGGCTCTCAAAAGGCGTCAGAGCTTTGCTGTTGTGGCAGACCCTCTCTCTGCAGTCAGCCCAGGTGGTGGAAGTGGCTTCCATTTCCTCCTTCCTGGCTTGCTCGCGCCATGCTTTCAGGAAGTGTTAGCTGGCTGCTGCAAATTGTCATGGAAAAAGAAAACCTGGCCAATGAAGAGTTTCAGTTGGTAGCGGAGATCCCCAAAGGCGGTTTCTAAATATATCCAGCCGGCACTAAAGGTCCCTTCTACACAAGCTCATTCGTAGCCACTCCCTCAACACCCACTCGCTCTCGGTATCTACCAGTATAATTGATACCCGCTATCTACCAGAGTCAATAGATACCAACAACAACAACTGCAAATTACATTCATGTAGATACTGCTTTATACGTCAGGAAGACATGAAGCCTTGTATCAGCCTTTTCTAATG
This sequence comes from Callorhinchus milii, assembly GCF_018977255.1. Lineage (NCBI taxonomy): Eukaryota > Metazoa > Chordata > Chondrichthyes > Chimaeriformes > Callorhinchidae > Callorhinchus > Callorhinchus milii. The sequence goes on along the minus strand of NW_024704758.1, from coordinate 2,808,025 downwards.
TGAATTGCTTCGGATTATGGACTTTAATGGTACCTGAAACATCTCAAGGTGCCTCGCAATGATTATGGTCAAGTGTAGTGTCTGGTCTTTTTCTTTGTAGGGGAAAGTGATACACAATCAATTGACTTTACAGTTACATTCTGAGAAGTGCATTGACACATTTCAATGACGTGACGTGGCACTATATTAAATGCAAGGATTATTATTAAGATTATTATTATTCTATGAAAGCATTGAGCGAGTTTTATTGGAACCGTGTGGCGGATGTGTGTGGGTTAACTGTCAAGCTCATAAAGCAACAGTTTCTGATCAAAGTCAAAGCACTGCACCACATTTGCATGACACCGAACACAGATAAAGATCAAATTTGTGCAGTTTCAGTGTAGACAGTGGACTTTTTATTCTTGGTTGGGTGGTTGGGGTTAAGTAGGTGATTGGAAGAAATAGCCAATGTTGCAATACAAACAACAAATCAAGCAAGCATAGACACCAGTGTAATTCCTTCCCCTTCTGCCACTACACCTCCAGTAAGATGTCAATGCAGTGGTTTTAAATACATAAGTTAGCTCCTAATAACTTGTACATTCTGAGGGAAAGGGCTCAGTGCTCAGTTATCTGGAGTGTCGAGTATAAATTCATGAATAAATGTGTCCGGGATATTGACAGCATGATGACTCAAGTAATAGTGATAAATTAAGCCAGGGACGAATTATCAGGAATTTACTGTAATTCTCTGGTTAAATTTTCTTCACCTGCCAAGCCCTCTTTCTACCCTTTCCTTCCCCCTCCTCCCATCCCCATCCCCACAACTTTCACCACCCAGCCCGTGTGAGATTAATGAATAAAAATCCTTGTATTTGATACAGCCCCATATACCGTCAGCATGTCTCAAAATGCTTCAAAGCATTTTGCCATTGAGTGTAGTGGCTGTGATATTTATAGGTGAATCAAGCAGCCAATTTGCCAACAAACAGTCATGAAGTGAATGACCAAGTTTTATCCAGAGAAGTTGTCGACCAGGATGCAGGGCGAAACTCTCTCCTTGTCTCGAATGGTGTCAAGGGATCTTTAACGTCCACCTGAACGTGCAGACGGGATCTCGGTTTAGGGTCACATCTGAGAGTCAGAAACTCCTACAGTGCAGCTCTCCCTCCCCCCAACCCCCTTCCTCCCCCCACCCTCCTCCCCAACACCACATTGGCGTGGCAGCCTGGACTGTAAGCTCTACGACCTGACATGAACGATGAATTTTGCAGCAGAGAAAGAAACTAATTTACAGCAAAGGAATTTGAATCAGAACATCAAGCAATGTACCCGTCTTTGTTCCTGGCTCTGTGCCACTTCATTATCTATACGTGTCAACACACAGTATGCTCAATGAGAAAAACAGGCTGTACTTCACCCATTTCGTCACCAGGGACTTTATTCTTTTGCAGAAAGATCGTTAATTTCATCTCAAAATGGGCAAGGGTCCAATATCAATGAGGTTTGTTCTACACAGACCAATGATCATAGGTGGAGAAATTCCATTTGGATCAAGATTCACTCCATTTATGCAGCATTGCAAAGCGTCCAAAACTGGCAAATTCTTCTACACGGCCTTAATTTTGAAACTATTTTTTATGTAGGACATTATGATTATAAGCCACTTGCACGTCTATTTTACTTTAAAAAATATTTCCTGCTTGCTCTGGACATGAAAACAATATCTAAACTAGATGGAATCTCACGTTCTTTTCCTCAATCTATATTTGTGGCTCATACAAGTGGTAACTTTATCCTCTCCGAGAAAGGTTAAAAATGCAGTGGATGTTTGTTTTCTTTAAGTATGGTTATTAGTAGCGTACAGTTTCTTATGATGTTTTATTATTCACACAATCCTACATAGTTTATTAATGATGGTTAGTTGGTTTACATTTGAGTCTAGGAGGTCTGAAAAGATAGAACAGGCGTACAAAACTACATCACATAAACCTAGCTATTAATGTAGTTCAAATCAGTATGTGATCATGAGACAGAAGGGAGATTGGGGCTGAATGGAGGAGGTGTTTACATCAGATGCTTTAAGAAAGAATGGGATGTTTGAGAACCACTCGTTTAGTTGAGATAAGGAAAAGAATGATACACAAAAGGGTATTGGTTAGAATAAGTAGATAAGTAGGTTAACTAGAGTAGGAATACTGAGCAAAAAAAGGGTTTCACGTCAGATAGCAGTACCAAGAGGGGAATATCTGGTCAACGTCCAAAGGTGGTAAAGGGGTATAAAGATAGGGGACAAACAGGGGTTCGAACACAACAGTTAAGGAAGCATCCACGAGAAGAGAAGTGACAACCTCCCTCCTGCCCCTGTTGTCTGGACGCTGAGAACGGGTAGTGTGTTTTCAGTTGTTCTGTAAAATCAGGCAAGGAGGTATTAGTGAAAGGGTAACTGGTGCGCGAAGGAAGCGAGGCCAGGTCAGATAGCACGAGCGTGGCGCTGAGCTAGAGGCTTATTACAGATTGAGATTGATAGAGTATTCCTTGGATCGGTTTGTCGCTGAGGGTTTGCTGGGGGCTGGTCATTGTGATATTTAGAAGTACAAGGTTAGTAGGTTCTGAGGGTTTTCTGGAAGCCGACCATAGACGTAAGGATTGTAGTTTATCGATTTAAGATTAACGGTGTCATATCGATTGTGTTTTGTATGGTAATTGGAAAGGTTGCATTGTGATTTTATGTTTCAATTGTTGCATTTTGAATTAAAATCTATATTCCTATCACCGTGTGCAGCCAGGTTATTTACATCCCTGCCCCTGGAGCACCAAGTGGTGCTAAAGGTGAATGGGCCTCTAATATCCCCTCGCTTAACCCAGTGCATCACCACTAATGGATAATGATAATAATAACAACAATGATAATAATAATAATCCTTGCATTTAATATAGCACCTTATCATGTCTTCAAGACGCCTCAAAATATATTCTAAAGTGAATTAAAGTGAATTCAAGGCACGACTTGAGACCCGCCTTTTCAACTGTGCCTTCAGCCATCCTCCTACCTCTCTGCCCTCCCTCATCCCAACCCTACTCCCCCCAACCCCATGCTCGGGTCCTGATCCCCGACTGTTCAGCGCCTTGGGACGTCCTCACGATGTGAAAGGCGCTTTACAAATGTAAGTTTGCTGTTGTTGTTGAATTAACTGTATACCTTGTGGGCGAAACGATTCTCATCTAATGCAGCACATAATGGGTTAAAGCAAAGCTACTGTAAGAAGGAGACCTTCTCATACTACACACTACATACTCCAATTACATATTGTAATTCCAGAGCGAAAAAGGGATTAAGGGATATGGGGATAAGGCGGGTAGGTGGAGTTAGAATAGATCAGCCATGATCTTATTGAATGGCGGGGCAGGCTAGAGGGGCTGAATGGCCTACTCCTGCTCCGAATTCTTATGTTCTTATGTTCTTAAATATTCAGAGGCTGTTAACAATGACAGAAGTAAAGAGTTCTCCAGCACCCAAATAATTTCCAGGAAACTAGCATTATTCTTTATCAAGTGACTCACTCAATCACTTGGAAGAACACTCTCATGTGTCATATTTTTCACTGGTTTAATTTGTTAGCTTGTTCAAACGTGTGGATAAAATTACTCTATTGAGAATGTGGTCAGACCCACAATTGTTATTCTAAATGCTTCCAAAGGTTTTCACATTTTGAATAGAACTTTACAAGTCAGAAGTCCTGGTCTTAGTCTTAAGTTAACTTAATACTAAGTTGACTCATCGCTCATCATGTCAAAACAATCACCAATAAGCAACGTAAACAGTCTCTGGATAATACTACCAAAATTGGTTCAACTCAGATTCCCAGAAGACATACAAGCAATGGGCTGAATTCCTGCTCGGTGTTAGTGTCACGCCTTTGATAATTTCTCTGGCCAAAATTGCATTGGGATCCGACATTATCAAAGATGTTGTGCCTATTTCAACAGCCAGTTTCCGACTGGAATTTCAGGCTGCAGTGAATTAAGTCCAAAGACGTGCTTGGGTTTCAAAGTCTTGTAGATTGTAGAGGTAAAGAATTCAATAGATTTGTGGTCTGTGGATCGGACAAGTTAGATTAGGAAATAGTGCCTGAATTTTAACACAATACGAAATGGTTTGAGTGGAGACCATTGATGGGATAGATTATACACAGCCTGTGGAAGGAACAGACTTAATGGGACAAACGGCCTTTCTTCACTCCATGCAACCTTATGTTCCTCTAAATCACCTCCAATACAATTCATAAAAGCCAACGTCAGTGTGCAGTTCAACCTTAGCATTGTAGAATTGGGTCTGTTTTATAAGTCGCAGGAGCCTCCACTGAATGGAATGACCTCGGTGACTTGGGTTGGAGGTGAGCAGCTTTTAAAGAGTTCTTCAGGCCACATTACGTTAATGGATTCAGGACTGAGGGACTTTGTCACAGACAGTTGAATGATAGAACACTTCTTCAAGAGAGAAAGGGAACTTGTTGAATTCTCAATTCTCACTTGTTTCACCAACGTTGACGAATATGATGCTTGTGGCGCTGGTATAAACCTGTACTTTTCTATCAGAGTTAATTGTTGTCATCCGGTGAAGTGAGGACTGGATCGATTGGCTAATGTATCACGTCTATCCTGTGTCTTCTTCTATGTGAATAATAGTCACTTTGGAGAATTATACCTATCTCAAGTTGATACCTTCAGAGACGAGAAGAACTGTTAGGGTAGCTGAGAGGGGGAAGTTTTCCTGCATTGGAATAAGAAACATATTCAATATGTAAACTTACTGCATCTAAAAATTGTCACCTGTAAGTTTGAAACCCATTTCTAAAGGGCAAGTGTATTCATGGAAATGTGCTAAAATACTAGTCTTTGATAAAACCGTTAGCATAAATCACAATGACATGCGCCAGCCACAGAGCAAAACAACTAGCCTGTTCTCCTGACTCATCTCTTTCCGATGCAAAGAACAAATTTAATTGAACCACAGTCTGGGTCTTATGATTCATATTGTTAGTGGTGTAAGCAAAATCAGAGAGTTTACCAGCTTGTGTGCAGTCCTGCACAACTTCCTCCTTCTATCTAGCTCACATGTTGCTAGCTTACGAATCAGGGGGTTATTCTGCCGTTTGCTGATGTGCTATTCCTATGTTCGCTGCCTTTCCTGCCATTTCCATATGAATGACTATTGCAGCTTTAGGTTACTACCGTCAATCATCTCATCAAAGCCCATGTGAAATTATATCAGAAAATGTACAGTCAATTGACTTTACAGTATATTCTGCAAAGCACTTTGAGACGTCTTGAAGACCTGATAAGGGACTGTATTAAATACAAGGTTTGTTATTATTAATAATCTGAGAGCGGGTGCAGACTCGATTGGCCGAATGGCCTCCTTCTGCCCTGTAAATTTCTATGATTCTACGATGAACATGTGGTGACGGGTGGGCTAAATTTTGCTTGTGGTGCAGGATAGCGAGTAGCCAACATCAATAAGTTCTGTTTTTGAAACCCATTTCCACAGGGCTAGTCAGGGTAAACAAATTCCTATTGAAATTACCTGCAAACCACTCTGGGATGTTTCGATGTGATAAGGTGTAATAAAAGTGCCAGTTCTTCCTTATGCTCTTCTGATATGATGTATCGTGAACAGACCATAAAGTGGATTTCGTTGGAATTTACATCCTCCCACACTGTAAACTCTAGCTGCGGTATGATCAAAATTAAAATTGTATTAATTCAACACACACACCACAACACACCAGATTGCAGATAGCAAAACCCACCTCTAATCTAATACTGTATTTGTTGAAGTGCCAGGATTTCTGGTTGACGATGGGTGCGAACAGACTTGTATCTTGTGACTGATGTGAAATTTGTGTTTGTAAGATTTTATTTTGTCAAACAAGTTTGCATTCCTGCAGTAATGCTTCACTGCCACTGAGGAAGTTACTTAGGTGTGTTGGTATTTGTAGTTCTTCAGCAAAACTCCCCAGTAGTGAGGAGGTGGTAAAATGCCATGCTTCACACCCCACCCCGCGCCCGCATCCACCAGCAGCTTGGGTTCCAAGTCAGTATTGTCAAATGCTTTGGGATGTCCTCTTGTGGTACTTGAAAGGTGCTTTGTAAATGTACTTTTGTACTGTATTTTATTGCAGCGGATTGAATGTGATTGTGTGATAATGTCATGCAACATCGCATTTTTTCCTTTTCACATCACAGGGACATCTCAAACTGCTTCACCGGGGTGACTGGGAGCTGAGCTGGGGTGGGGGATAAATATGAGACTAGGAGTTCAACGTCCCCATATGGGGCTTAAACCCACTACCATCTTACTCAGAGAGTTACCAACTGAGCCAGCCTGACATCCAAATTTCCATTCAACAAAGACCAATGGGAGGTCACCACCACTGGAATTCACCCTTGGTGTAAAGCAACCGATTGGGTCAAATCCTGAATAAGTAAGATAGAGTATCTTTGGGATACATTAGACACCACAAGTGCAAACATGTTAAGGGATGGGATGGTTAGCCTTGAAACCAAGACATAAGCCATGAATGCAACATCAAGTGCCACATTTACATTTAGGCCTAGCAGAATAGTTTGATTAAATAATAATAATAATCCTTGCATTTGCTATAGCACCTTATCATGTTGTTGAGATGTCTGAAAGCTCTTCATAGAATATATTGTAAAGTGGAACCTTGACTGTGTATTTTGTGAGCGAAACGTGGCAGCCAATAGCTCACTGCAGTGTCCCACAGACAGTCGTGGATTGAGTGACTACATTTTTTTTACTGATTTTTACCCCCAGAAAGCGATCCGCCAGGTTCCTACTTACTGCTATGTAAACAGAGGGGTGTGGAGTAGGGAAACTTGCTTAAAGTTTCACCCAGCTCTGGGGAATATAGAAAGCCACAAACCCATGCGTACAATCTCATTCATAAAACATGCTTTCTCACCTTGAATGGAAAACTTTGAGGGGACAGTGTCAGCATGTGGAACCAAAATCTATTGTTGAACTCTCGATTATGGCCTTTATTGTGTCTGGAGAAATGAAAGTGATAGCAAGGACACAGAGCAGGAAACAGAACGAGCCTTTGTATTATTCGCAAGTTTCTCAGTACGCAAATCATCAGTACTGTGGTATTGAGGTTTCCTTCCGAGGTTGGCTCGCTGAGTTTGGGAACATCCACTAAATTTCAAGGCTGTTTGTGGGGCATCGCTGTGTGTAGATTTACTGCTGCGTTGGCCTACAAATACACAGTCACTACACTTCACAATAAAATCCCTTGAAAGACTTTGAGACGGCTTGACAAAGTGATACGGCGCTTGATAAAATGCAAAGATTTATCATTAATAACGTTGCATGATGTCCAAAGGTAAGTGTGAATGAAATAAATATTAAATTATTGTTTTCCTCCAACTCAAATCGCTTAACACATCACAGCAACTCATTAATCAAATAGGAATCCAGGAATAAACATTAAGAACTGTATAACTGGTTCCCAGCTGGTGTTAAGTTTAGCAAGGTATGATATCCTGGGCAATTTGATATATTGCTAAGATTTATGTCAACATCAATGTTGCTAAGATTGTTGTTTGAGCTCCAATTGAGGTCTTAGTCTAGCCTTTGTTAAGATGCAAGGTTTTGCAACACCAAGGTCTCTCTTAATAGTAGACATTTTAAAAAAAAAAGTGTAACAGGCTCATTTTTATTTGTTTGACTGACCTGGAACCCACATGTTATCCACAATTTATTTGACACTTAAATTTTAATTCATTTAAGAGTGGTCAATCGATGAGATGGAAGGTCACACTTGAGCAGTGAATGTGGACAGAGTGTAGCATTCAGAAAAAATATATGACAGCCTCTTGATCCAACACAAGGAAAAGAGAATAGCTTGAAGCCCAAGAGGATGAATGGATTTTGAATGGACTATTGACTGGGCTGAGTGGACGATCATTGCAGATGGGTATCAAGCTAAAAATGACCTGACCTAATTCATTAACTCATTGCCCTGTTATTCTGTTATAAACAGGTGTTGTTGTGAACAAGATGACACTGTAGATTAATTAGCCTGTTGTTGTTTGAGACATGTGTCTGAGGTGGATTTCTTTTTACTTACAATAAAGCACCTCCGCAAGTCAACAACATTAGCATCAAATGACAGGTACAAAATCTATTTGACAATGGCGCCAAGTGGGTTGGAAAGGTGTGTGTGGGAAAACCTTTAACACAAAGTTCGTTCACTTCCTTCATTTGCTTATGCACCGTGCCAACGCGTTTAATATTTAATGCTAAAACTCCTCATCTTCACTTAACTGGACATAAAGGCAAGAGGGTGCAGTGCGAGGTGGAGTGAATTAGATTGCCGGAGTCTTCTTTGTGCAGTCTGTAGGGACTATACAGTAATCTGGTGAGTTGGAGAGCAGAACAGGTCTTTAAAAGGTCAATGGCAAAGTACAGTTGAGGTCTGAACAGCAAGCCTACTTGATTTCCATACCAACAATGTCTTAATTTCCATACCTTAGTGTTTCCCCACTCCAAATGGTTCATATGGTCCCTTGCAGTTGTGAGATGGGAAAGTATTCTAATAGTTCATAGAGGCATCTGGCATACACGGAAACCCAGCGCCACGTTTAAGAGACCGAGTGTTCCATATATGCCTACGTTTCCCCCTACAAATACACAGTAACTACGCTTTACAGTGAAAGGCGTGACATTGTTAAGCTATTCTGACGATGTTATAAAGCGCTTTATCGAATGCAAGGATTATTCATATTGTTTATCATTATTTGTATGTCACCTCCACATGGAAAATTTGTTGTGTCTGTGAAAGGGGCCCTAACTTACTTCCAGAGAGACACACTTTGCTTACCTAATTCCAGAGTATAGTAGTAGTACACTCAAAGAGTGGGACACATTGTGTGAAGAATGCCCCTCCCTCCACCCCATCTAAAGTTAATTTAAACGCAGCGTTCTGTGAAACATCAGATGCGAGAATGTTTGACTCTCGGCAAACCACAAATAATTTTTTGTTTCACTGTTTTACTGTCCAACTTTTGTTTACTTCAAACCTAATTCTGAAATCTCTGTGGACTTGTAATTTACTAGTTGATTCTCTGGAGGTGCCTGGGGAGATGTTTATTTCAGAGAATAAACATTCCTCTTATTTTTTACCCCATGGGAATAAGGGCGTTGATCAGCTGAAACTGACAGAACAAGGTCGTTTGGTTTCACCAAGAGGTGCAAAGTGGTGTCTTGTTGATCAGAATGAAGTTTTCAGTGAGGAGGGTGGATGCGGAATGGGGAAAACATCTAACTCTACAGGTTTCACGTCATTTAAGGTTAAGCTACGTCTCATGTTATCTGAAACTGACATCTGAATTAGCTGGTTGTGCAGGAACCAGGAGAGGGGGAAAGGGCTTCTCATCTGCTCAGGTGGTCCTTAGCCCCCTACTTGTCCCTCGTGCCCTCTGTTCCACCATCGGTGGCCGCGCTTTTAGCCACTACCCCCCGAAACTCTGGAACACTCTTCCTCTATCCCTCCCTCCTTGCCCCCTTCTTCCCCATTTTCAGGTCACGCCTGAAGACCTTCCTCTTTGACTGGGCCTCTCCACCCCTCCCCACCCTCCACCCCAACACCCCACCCCACTTCCCCCCGGCTCGGGGTCATGCTCCGACCCTGTCAAGTGCTCTGGGACTCTACCCTGTGTGAGGAGTACTATACAAACATAAGCTGTTGTTGTTCAATGAATAAAAGACGGTTGTAAAGGAAAGAGGGAGAAAAGGAAAGATTAAGAAGACTGGTTAATGGAATGAAGAGGATCTCAGTGATTGCTCACATTGACATTGAGTCTGATACAAGGCTCAATCAGTAGCATTCTCGCCTCCGAGGCAGACGGTTGTGGGTTCAAGCTCCATAATGGAACTTCGAAAGCGCAGTCCTTTGCAGTGCTGCATTGTAAGAGGTGCCAATAAATCAGACAATAAACCGAGTTTCTCCCAGTGTTCTGGCCAACAATTCCCAAAATAAAATCATTGACTCATTTCAAGGCTGTTTTGTAAGACATTACTATACGCAAATTGGCTGCTGCATTCATCGACACATGCACAGTCACTACATTTGTGGAGTCCTGTAGCTCAGTGGTTAGAGCACTCGCTTTGCAAGTGAGAGACCTGAGTTCAATTCCAGGCAGAGGGCGAAACCTTGGGCAAGTTTCCTTACTCCACACAGAGCCTAATAATAATCCCTCCAAAACCAAAAACAATAATAAATTGGTCATTTTCAATCCACTCAGGTGAAAATGAAAATGACTGTTCGCCCACAAATATAGTCAATTCACTTTACAGTGTGTTCTGTGAAGCGCTTTGGGACGTCCTCCCGACGTGAAAAGCGCTATATCGAATGCAAGGATTATTATTATTATTATTTCTGTGAAGCGCTGTGAGACGTCTTGATGAAGTGCTCTCGAATGCAAGGATTATCGAAAGCGATCGGTCACATTGAAGTCAGGGTTTGGTACAGGTACAAACAATGGTTGTTAACCATTAGGTAGTCCATTTGTGAGACTCTGATTTCTTATTAAGGAATTCGATTAAGAAATACCGCAAGTTCAAATGTGAAGAAGAAAATGGGTAAAACGTCAGCGAAAAGCAATGGGTGTAATGACTGTTGGATTTGCAAAACACTAAAGTCACTCATCAGACCCAATAAAGGCAAGTCAAAGCAGTCACTCATTCACCAAAATGTTCTTCACAAAGGTCATTTAATTGCCCCCACTTGATCTGCGGTCACGATATCCCCTTTCTTGTTTAAGAATTCCCCTCTCTTTGAAAAATTAGTAAAACTTCAAATCAGATTTTGAAAGAGCTCAGTTCCCTTTTTGTGCAGATGGGAGGGAGGGAGGGGGGGAGAGTTCTGTGAGTGTTTCGGGGTTGGCAGGGGGGAAGAAAAGACAGGAGGCGGAAACGTAGATAATTTGTAATGTGTGGTCTGCTCAGGTCCCCTTTCAGGAAATGTGACTTGCTCTTTTTCTGAAATAGAGATGAACGAGGGCTTGTTGAACAGTTGCCTGTTCGGCTCGTTTGGTGAGACTTTTTGTCTCTGAGCTGGAAGGTTGGTTGTTTGAGCCCCAGCAATTGAGCTCTTAGTCTAGGCTGGCTCACCAATGCAGTGCTGGGAGGAGGGAGGCTGCATTCTTGGTGAGTTAGCCTAGACAGTGAAAGATCAAAAGATCTGCACAGTCACTACACTATAAAAACACGGTGAGACATTTGACATTGTGAGCCAGTCAGTTGGCATGTGGAAACAGGCGCCCGGTTGACTCATCCTGGTTTCCTCCTGGCAGACAGAAGTAAACTTATTTTAAATTCCCAGTTAGGAGAGAAGCTCTTTGATTCGAGGAGTCATGGGCAAAAGAAACCCACTCGTACATCACAGCATAGTAATGCACAGCGCAACTGAGCTAAGTGTCTAGATCAATTCTGGAAAGAAAAGTAACAGGAGGGGCTCGGATAAAGAAGGCCGTTATTTGGCCTCACCCTTCCTTCCGACCTTCCTCCCACTACAGCTGCAAAATTGATAGGCTCCAAAGCTTACTTAAGCAATTAGCTAGCGGTGCTCGCCTCAAACACCCTACTGCAGGGCTATGGGAAGAGAGAGGGTAAGTGGGATTGATTTGGTTAGCTGTTTTAAAAGAGCCGGCACAGACACGATGGGCTGAATGGCCTCCTTCTGCGCTGTATAATTCTATGATTCTATAAAATGTGTCCCATCTCATCATAGTCTGAAGAATCCAATGCTTGGGGGGTATTTGGTTTCACAATATAGAATACAGTGGCCCCTCCAAGGGGAAGAGAGAGGCGGACTTTTTGATCCTTTCTGATCATTGTGAAGGATGCCCTGAAGTTCTCTGTTAGTGGGTGGACAATCCACCACAGGGTAACTTCTGCTTGACAATGATACGTAGAGCGGACATCGAAGAATCAAAAAGTCTGTCTCTCTCTTTCTCGAGAAAAAGCCATTCAAAGCAGAACAGTTTCATGTCCAGTTTTAATAATAATGATAATAATAATAGTTCCAATAATAATAATCCTTGCATTTGATATAGAGCATTATCACATCATTGAGACATCTTAAAGCGCTTCGCGAAATATACTGCAAAGTGGATTCACTGTTATTTTGTGGGCAAAACCCGGCAGCTAATTACTCACAGCCGTATTCCACAAACAGTCTTGGATTGAGTGACCATATTTATTTTGAAGGGATTATTACCCCCCTGACAATTTTAGGGATAAAAGCACTTTCTTTCTTGAAGCAGTAGGAAACCATCCAGACTAGAAGATTGTAGGTCTGAATCTGTGTTGAGTGGTGGGAGGTGGGGATGTTCTTCTGAGGAATTTCTGTGGTATCTACAGGTCTTGAAACCGTTGATTCATCGCTGTGTATTACAACCCACAAACTAACCTGCCGCCTTGTGGTGAGTTTAAACTCTAACAGATAAGCAATTATAGACAATTATTTGGGGAGGACAAGTTTGCAGGGCTATAGGGAGAGAGCGGGGGAGAGGGATTGATTTGCATGGCTCTTTTCAAAGAGCCGGTACAGACACGATGGGCCGAAACGCCTTCTTCTGTGCTGTATAATTCTACGATTCTATGAGCCGATATGAGTAGTTCCAACTACATGCACACAGCAGTCATCTCTAAAGAGGAGCCAGTTTGAAATTAAACCAGAACCCATCAATCCATAAATGTTTGTGGGACACTGCTGTGCGCAATTGACTGCCCCGATTCGTCCACAAAATATACAGTCAATTCACTTCATGGTATATTCTGTGAAGCGCTTTTTGATTTTTCGAAGAAGTGGTAAGGCGCTATATCAACTGCAAGGATTATTATTATTATTAAGACAGTTTTCTGCTTCTCACCAAGGTGGGATGATTTTGACCTCATATTTTTACTGTTTTACCTGAAAGCTACACCTACCTCAATCGAATACACTGATCCACAGCAATGCAACTTCAATGGAAAGAGTGTTTCAACACAGTTAAGGTTCCAACCAATTCTCTGTTGCAGGCCTTGACCTCGTGTGACCCTGACTGCTTCATGTCTTATGCTTTTCGTAGCTGCTGCCCCTAGATCCTATTAACTCAGCATAACTGCTGCCAGATAAAGTAAGTTCCTGTTTTGTAACAGAACATTCATCCTGTCTTGTCCTTCTTTGAAATATCTGCAAAAACAACTTTATCTCATCTCAGGAGGAGGAGGAGTGGGAGAGATTAGGTATGGAATTAGTTCTAAAGAGTGAAGAAATATAACTCTTCACTGAGGACGATTATGTGTTTTATCAGATGGGATTTCTAAACTGTGGTCACACGTAAATCTGGCTTTAAGGTCATAGAAGGAAGCCCATCAAAGCCTTACTGTGGTAGGTCCTTCACTGGACCCATTTACTCCAATTCCATTTCTCTGTCATTTACACAAACTCCTTTACATCTTCTTTCTTCATGTCTTTTCTCTAATCCTCATTCAAACTAGACTCAGCTTCATCAGCTATAATGTAAAATGTAAAATTTCTCCCTGGCTCAGCACCAAGTTCTGCCACTGTTAATTGCTCCGAGACGCTACCGCGAGTGAAGGGCGTTATGTTAATGCAAGTTGTGGTTTTTACTGCATAGAAGAAGCCCATTCGGACCATTGTGTCTATGCTGTCTCTTTGAAAGAGCAATCCCTTCAGTCCCATTTACCTGACTTCCCCTTGTACCGCTTCAGATTATTCCTGTTTCGATATTTTACCTGAATGCTAATATGGTTCTTGCCTCAATCACTGGACCTGGCAGGGTCATTCCACATTCCTGACAATGCTGTGTTTAAAAAAAAAATGACATCTCCCCTTTTACCCCCTTGATAACTTTGTTAAATCGATATTCAAGTTATTGACTCACCGACCAGTGAAAATAATTTCTCCCCATGGACTCTATCAAAACCCCTCATCATTTTTAAGCCTTCAAAATAAGGGATTAACCCCCACCCCTCACCGCCTCCCGAAATAATGCACAATCTTAATTTTTAACACAATCAGTCTTGAGGCAAAATAAAAGTGAAGAATTTCAGGCCTCTTATGATAAAGAGCCGAGGAATGTTTGGTGATGTGTTCTTGACGATGATTAGTCATGTGTCTTGTTTAGATTGGGTGTGGTTGTGACTATGTAACAGGACCAAACCAATCGCTCTGTGATTCACTCGCAGAAGCAAGAAGCAACCTGTTGCATTAGCTTCATCTTCATAGCTCGGAAACCACGATACCAATTTACACTTACATAGTCTTTCATACCAAGGGAATGTCTCAAAGTGTTTTGCACAGCACTTTTTCGTCCCCTGCCCTATCCACCAATGCCCCTTCCTCATCAGGAACGATTTCAAGATCCTCTCACTCGTTTTCAAATTCCTTCGTGCCCTCGCACCTCCCTAGTTATCTGATTTGCTTACCGCATGAAGAGTACTACATAAATACAAGTTGTTGTTGCTGTTGAGCTTTAAGCCAATTCTGCCCATACTTGCAGACATCTCTCTCCCCATCCCAACCCTCTTTGGCATCGTGGAGGGTTTGGCTGGGCGGAGAGGGGTTGCAGGAGGTCACAGAGATTGAGTGAAGAATTATGCTTCCTCCTCCTTCGCTCTCACCTTGGGTGTGTGGTGATAGTGCATCTTATACAGTACTTTGAGTAGTGCGATAAGAAAGCAATAATAATTTGGAATTAGGTTCAAATTAACCAAACAAAGGTGGAGATAAAACTCCACGCCAATCTCACCCCTTCTCAATACCCATAGAATTTAACTTCTGAACAGTTTAACTCCTGACCCACTGAGCTGCCATGTTGGAGATATGGCCCAATTGATAGTTGTTTGCGTGTTGCCAATTGGATATTTGCCAGGGATACATACTGAAAACCTTGCACCCTGAGTGAATTCTGGGAGGTAGTAGCTGTCATTTATTCCAGACCCACCCATTCTAAGGTGAATGAATGATCAATTACCAAAGCCACTTCACCATCACTATCCAAAGCCAAAAATGCCTGTCACATCAGATCTGTTACGGAGATAAATCCTTTGCTTGCTCTGTTGTGCTCTTTTGTTGATAATCCATTACTCTATTTCCAGAAGAGAAGGCAGAAATTTCAGCCCTTAAGATCGATATGGTGGACTACTCCATCCTCGTCCACCACCTCTCCTCTTACCTCAACCTTCAAGGTTCTGTCCTTGAATGGTTCAGGTCTTATCTCTCACACAGTCTCCAATTTGTCTCCGCCAATGGTTTCTCTTCCAGCCCTCGCACAGTCTCGTGTGATGTTCCTCAGGGCTCTGTGCCCTCCTCTTCAACTTCTACATGATCCCTCTTGGTGACATCATCCGCGAACATGGGGTCAACTTCCACATGTAAGCGGGTGACACCCAATTCTGTCTATCTGCCTCCACCCTCGATTCCAAGACAACTGACGTCCTGACAGAATGTCTGTATGATAGTATGACATCAAGTCTTGGATGAGCGCCAACTTTTTAAAGCTGAATGTGAGCAAGACCCTCCTGACGCCCTACTGATTGGCTCGTGCCAGTGCCTCAGCATCTCAGACAGGCAGCATCAGCATCCATGGATGCACACTCCACCTCACCAAGCCAGTCAGGAACCTTGGCATCTTGTTCGACCCTCCTTGTTGGCCTCCCCAACTCTTCCCTCCACAAACTGCAGATCATCCAGAATTCTGCAGCTTATGTCCTCTCCTGCACCAGGCTCTGTGACCCCACCATCCCCACTCTCGCCCAGCCCCACTGGCTCCCCATCCCTTAGAGGGTGGAACTCAAAATCGTTATCCTCACTTCCAAGGCCCTCCACGGCCTTGCCCCCTCCTACATCTCTGACCTGCTGCCCCTTATCAATCTGTCCGCTCCCTCCATTCAGTAGGCTCCGGCCTGCTCCATGTCTCCTGCCTGATCTTCCCAACCATCAGCAGCCGGGCCTTCAGCCTCTCTGCCACCACCCTTTGAAAATCCATCCCAAAATCCCTTTGCCTTGCTCCGTCGCTTGCTTCCTTCAAGCACAAAAAAGTACAGCACAAAAAGAAGTTCGGCTCATCGAGTCTGTGCCGGCTCTTTGAAAAGAGCAATGTAATGAAAATCCCATTCCCCAGCCTTTTCCCCATAACCTGCAAACCCGTCCTCCTCAAGTACCCATCCACTGCGTTTTTAAAAGTTGTTATTGAAGATGAATGAGACTGATAGGATTGCTCTTAACTGAAAGGCGTTTTAAAATGTCATTTTGTTGTTGTTGCTGCGGCTTAGCTTCGCCTGTGTCCTTTATTTTGTTCCCGCCACCGCTTGGTTACGTGCGTGCTCTGTGATGCAGGATGCCACCAGGTGGCACGGCCACCAGGTGTAACTGCACGATGCCACAACCCCCACTTTGATTTGGCGGCCACCAGGTCTAACTGCAGCAAAAANCACAAAACTGAAGTATATTATAGGTCATAACTCATAAACTATAGGAGATACCCAAAAACAAATATGCCCATGTCACTCGCA
This sequence comes from Callorhinchus milii, assembly GCF_018977255.1. Lineage (NCBI taxonomy): Eukaryota > Metazoa > Chordata > Chondrichthyes > Chimaeriformes > Callorhinchidae > Callorhinchus > Callorhinchus milii. The sequence goes on along the minus strand of NW_024704758.1, from coordinate 2,791,431 downwards.
GATGCAAGATCTTTCTGGTGAGGCATAAATCACGTCTCTACATCAATCGGTTATTGAGATCCTTCTTGAAGTGCACACAGACAGACAGACATTGTCGTTTTATTAGTATCAATTTTCCAGCATTTTTATATTTGAAGAGACCAGCAGGTGAGTGACAGGATGTATACACAACAACTTATTGATGTTTAACCTAAACTGCCCTTGTTGCCTGATCAAGGTCCACTGTGTGTGTGCGCGTCAGACGGTTGCTATTTTCCAAACGCTACTTTGTGTGTGTGTGTGTGTGTGTGTGTGAGGAAAGGGGGGAGGGGAGAGAAGAGGGAATGTCTCAGAGCTCCAAATTGCATACTGTTACTTGTGCTCCATCCCTACAATGGATGAGCTTCGGAATCAATCATCCATCACTTGCAGAGCGGAAGGAGCCATATCATAGAGACTGTGCAGCCAGCCTTGTACCCACTCCTTCCTCCCCTCTGAATCTGATATTTGTTGCTAAGGTATTCCTAACCGTAATGTGGGATTAGGGAATTAGATAAACATCTAAAAGGAAGTTAATTTAAGGAAGGGTCAGATAAATGGGACTGATAGGATTGCCCTTAAGTGAGCCATCACAGACAAGATGGGCCAAACAGCCTTTCTTCTGCACTACAAATTTCTAAGGCTCTATGGATCCCAAAACAATGATATTATATTTACTTGAAGATTTGTACGTCAGCAATAACACAATATTTCGCCACACGGACATCTTACATGTAAAGTCTGCATGTTGGTTACAGAAATAAATCCACACGTAGGGCAGTAGTGTCACACATGAATTTATTACTTCAGAAGCAGACGTGTCAAACACGATCATTCTATTGCACACTGTCTTCAAAAACATAATCATTAATAACAGGCAGCTGAATGCTTAGTAACGGTCGAAAATCAGCTTCAATTTTAAAGAGAACGAAGAACAAAACCTAATGACCACAGGTTTTAGTTGTGCACCTGGAAGTTGGGTTTGAAAGGACCAGTTCCATTCTCCCGGTGGCAGATCCATTTAGCTTAGCATCTTACTGTGCTTTAAAGAACAAGGATTCTTTCTTGATGCTTCCAACTGGTAACCCTTTCCGGGTTAAAGGAACTGTTCCTATTATAAAATATTTTGGGTTTATCGGACACTGTTATTCACTGGATTTCAAGCACCAGTTCCCTTTGAATGATACCTCCCATTAAGTGTTCGTGAATTGGGAGCAAACTAAAGGAATATCTTAGGAATCAAATGAAATTACAGTCGTTTGGACTTTGGTTTGAATGTCCTCGTGGGTTAGTGGCAAGGAGCATATTGGGATTTTGGCCGGTTGTCCACTTGATATAAAAAAAGAGCCAATCTAATCTGAAAAACGAGAGCTAGACTCCTTAGCAGCGAAATCAGAGGACATTTATTTACTGAGAGAGTTGTAGGCTATTGAAATTGAGACTGATAATGCAGAGTCCTTGGAAATATTTAAGCGTGAAGCAGACAACCACTTGTAGACAAATAGACATGTACCTGGCTTGCAAGGGTATCAAAGGGTTAGCAGAAAAGGCAGGCAAATGGGACTGAGTTACAGATCAGCCATGGACAAGGCCAGGAGACCACATGTGCCCAACTCTAATTCCTTCATAAGAAATACTGCAAATTAGACTGCGTTAATATGCATATAATCACCTTTGAAGCATTCACATTTTGGGGCAAGTGCATTACAGAACAGAAGTGGGATACAGTTACCTTAAAATCAATTGATAGAAACATTGTGCATTGGGGTTAGACTTTCTTCATCATCACGTATGGTTGTAGAAATGTCCACGCAAACCAGCCTTGATGTAAACAGCCGCTAATCCTTACTCCAACCTTTAGAAGTATTTAAGAAGGAAATCTGGTTTCGAAAGATTCCAGATGGCTTTTGGATTCGGTTTGTACGGTTGTTTAGGGGCAATGTGGACTTGGCTAGTGGTAAATAAGTTTGCCGCATTTTGCCTTCAAAATACACAGTACACTTTACAGTATATTCTGTGAAGCATTTTGAGGCATCTCAGGGAAGTGGTAAGGTGCTTACAAATGCAATTATTATTATTATTATAACATTTGAAAGTTATTTTTCAATGAAAATGGGCATATCTTTAAAACCAACTTCAAAGTGATTGTAGATCAATATGACATGTAGCAGCAAATCACAGCTGTGGGCAGACATACGCACGCGCACACACACACACACTCGGCAAACAGGTAGGTAGGTACTCCTGATCCCAGTGGAAAGATAGCTCAAAGCATGTGTCCGTTTCTTTCATAAAATATAAACAGTGATTTCTGATTTCTACTTGTTGGTTTCAGTCTTTTAAATCTCTTTAGAGTTGATAGGATTGTTCGTCATTGTCATCCTCTGGTGCAAATGACACCCCCCTATTTCTACCAGGCTTGTCTTCCTCCATTTCCTCTGCGTCATCATCATCACCTGTCTCTATAACACGCTCTTCCTTTGCCTCTGGATCGATGTCTTCCCTGAACCACACGGCCTTGTAGCCTTCATCTGACTTCCTTTCTTTGGTGAGGATGGATTTGACCTCTTTGTCACCGTCACCTTCATTGTCTTCACTGTTGTTGTTTTGGGGTTTGCTTTTCTCCGAGGCTTTAGTTGGAACGCTGGCCTCTAACTTGGGTTCCAGGGCAGCAGCCAGGGCCGTGATTGATGCCTCATTAGTAGTTGGTGTCCAACTAGACTTCAGAATTCCCTTTTCCAATCCACTTGGCTTATCATCTTCTAAGTACCCTTCATTCACAAACTGCAGTCCATTGGGTTTCGTGGAGTTTGAACTTCCACCAAACTGTAAGAGAGAACAAGAAGAGATCTATTTGAGTTAGTGAATCGCATTTAATAGTGAATCACCACAAACTATCCTCAGTTGTCACTACTTTCACAAGAGGGCAAAGTTAATAATGCTCCACAAGTAATATAATTACACACAAAAGAAGTATTTGGTGCATGTTACAGTATCCTTGAAGTCGAGGAAAGAATAATAAACAGCACTTTTGTATTCTTGTAAAAATACAAGTGTTAGTATATTCAACTAGTCTTAGCCTAAGACCATTTTGTCTTAAAACTTGTCTTAAAAGGTAATAATAATAATAATAATCCTTGCATTTGATATAGCGCCTTATCACATCTTTGAGTCGTCTCAAAGTGCTTCACAGAATATACTGTAAAGTAAATTGACTGTATACTTTGTTGGAGGCGAAACAGGCCTGAAATGGGCAGAACATTCTTAAATCAATCTTAATTCAAAAGCTGGTTTTCCACGGTTTCTTTAAATGAAACGACTACAAATTTAAGACTGAAACGTAAAACATTAAGGCAAAATAAAAGCCTTATAGGCAAGGGTAAAGGACTAGTTGGCCCAAATGGACTTTTTATACTTGTACAATCAATATGATGCTATGTAAAATTTAACTGAACCTAAGATGCCAAATGTAGATACTTACAGCATTTCTCTTGGCGACAGAAAGTTTCCTGATCCGCTTCCACTCCATTTTACCTTTTGAGATTTTGCGTAGAAGGATTGCAATGACAATAAGGGCAATAAGCAACAGTATTGCCAAGGGGACGCCCAGAGCCACCATGTCCTTTACTCCATATACCAGCGACGGGTCAACAGTTGGATAAGAACCTGCAAAAGAGCATTTCCCATTTCAACAAACTTACTTCATACTTTATCCAACCTCTGCCACATAATTGCATTCGTTCTTGTTCAGATACTACAGAAATGTGGACGGATAGATGGAGATGAGTTTAGAACCACAGGAATTGACAGCAAATGACCCCTTTTCAGATATTTATCTAGTTCCTTCTGGGAAGCTAATATGCATTCTGCCCCGACTGACTACCGCACACAGAATTCCACATTCTTTGTGTATAATTTTTTTTTCCAAATCTCCCACCTTTGCTTCCTCCCGATCTTTCTCAAATTAATGGCCTCTCGTTCTGAGTGACCGACCAGTGGAAGCAATGTCTCCTCATTGACTCTATCAAAACCATGTGTCCATAGTTCTCAATGCAGGGAGTTTTCATTCTCAAAGAGGGAGGAGAATCAGGAGGGTAGAGTTTATTCAGTATATTCAGCAATGTTTGAATGCAATACAATACAAAATTATATTTGTAGAGCGCTGGAATTTGGACTAGAGCTGGGGGTGACAGCAAATTACCAAGGACAGTGAAGAGAGACCGAGATACCGAAAGTGGAGAAAAAACTAAAAATACACAATATGCCACTCATAGCACCATTTATAATCCTGTCCCACTCAAATTTCTTATTACTTACCTCCAGTATTACTTATCACTTACATAACAGTAATGTTATGTAAAAAGCGTAAACACTTTAACACTTATCAGCGTTATCGATAATTACGAGATAAAAACAAGTGAGATACGAAATCTCTATGGGAAAGTAAATATTACTTTCACTCAGTTAAAGTGCTTAACAGTTGGAAAAGTGCAAAACAATGAGGTTTAGTTACTCATTAGACACAAGGACAAGATTCATGCAATATATACTGTGACCAACCATGACTAACAAGCTAGAAAACACTCTTGCAATACCTTCTACCTTCCAATGGTATTAACCGTGATTTGTGAGTTTTGTTTAAGGTTGAATATTTTTAATGCCGGCTGACCATTCCCAGCCAACAAGGGACCTTGCTTCTGAATGTTTTGTAACTTAGGCACTTTTGTCCCATTTCAAATTGGGGAACAAGATAAATAATAATCCTTATGTCCGTTGAAGCATCTTATCACATCTTCGAGGCATCTCGAAGCACCTCATGGGATTTTACTGTGAAGTTTAGTGACTGTATTTTGTAGACAAACTCAGCAGCGAATTAGCGTAAATGACATCCCTACAGACAGCCATGAAGTGATTGACTGATTTTATTTGGAGGATTGTTGACCAGAACACACACTCTTTGCTGGGACATACACTTATTCCCATTTAAACAGCGTGGAAATGCGACTGCAATTGCTGAGGTAGGTAGGTGATTCCAGAACTTGGCGCTGTGGCAAACAGGAGTGAGAGTTCGAGAAGACACCAATGGCACTATAATTCACTGATTCAGAACTAGAATTTGCAGTTGGTGAAGTGCCTTGAAATGAAGGACTATTTGGCACCACAACAAAAGTGTGCGAATCCAGTATCACCCTATAAATCTGGTACAATATCAGCACAAAGTAGCTCGCACACCTTGAACTTGCTAAGAAAGTGGAAAATATGTTCGTTGGGTCAAGGTGAGGGATGTCAGCTAAAAGTAGATGACTGGTTGGGGATTTGTTCCCTCTAGCTGACCCTGGAGCAGAAAAGTGCCATTTCTGCTCTGGGTCCAGTGGAGAATAAATGAAATTGTTGTCATCAAAAAAAAACAATCAAGGTATCCATTATCCCTTCTCCACTTCAAGTCAACACTACTGCTACAGCCATTGCCAAGTATGAGCCGACCAACAGGACACATGTTAGAGTTAGACACGTGTTAGAGTTCCAATGTGTTTGTTTTACATTGATAAACCATTTTAAAAGACTTTATAATAGTTTTATATTTATGTTATCACATAGCCATATTTGTATATGTATTTAAACATAACAGGGTCAACATTGTGGTTTGTGGTATTATACCTGTGATGTTATCACAATTTTGATCCCAGAGCATTAATATTTTATTAAATCAGCCCAACTATTTATGTATAAACTATATCTATATATATATCAGTTAAAGAGACATACAGAAAAATGCCTTACCTTTTTGTTTTGTATCAAAAAGCACAACTGCTTCAAAATATAATATATTTAGGGATTATCCTATGTAAATTCTGGTAATTTATCTTGGAATCTTCGTGCAAAGCCAAACTCAAACTGTTTGGGTGAAAACACAAATGAAGAGCATTCTTCTCATCAAACTGGGCAGCGGATAGTTCGAAGACATCACAGCCTCATGTCAAGGCCATCACCTCCTCGGTGGGTCAAAATAACCATCACATAAACACGTCTGAATAAGTAAACTGATGCCATTTCTGGGTTTAAAAACAGGTTGATAATTGCTACCAAGTTCTGCAAGTTAACAAACTTTGTGTCCAGGAAAGCGATGGTTGAGGCTAGAGATGCTGGGACAGCTCTGTGCTATGTTGGGAGGATGGAGTTGCATTTGTATAGAAAGATGGAAGGATGAGATCAATTGGGCCAAAGGGCCTACTTCACCAAACCTATCTTATGAAGAGAACTGAAATTGTTGCCCAAATCTCTCCTGTCTGTGTTTCTGTGCTTCACAAGTAAGTTTTCCAGTGATGATCTTCACTCAGTGGCTATAACATTCTCTGTGTTCTTCACTCTTCAATGAATGCGTTCAAGTTGTCCCCACAGTGATCCCTTCTTTCTTTGTTTCCTCCTCTGACCTACAGCTTCACCATCTCACCAGTCCATCTTCCTCGTGTGTGAGTAAAAATCAAGACCTTTGTCGTCTCTTTTACAGGTACCGGAAAAGTCAAAGTCGTCCCAAAGAAAATGTTTCTGGTAACAGAGAAATCCCCAGAAAGGGGATAATAGCAACAAGAACTGGCAAAATACCAGAGAGTTTGCCCCACCAGAGAATAAGTAAACAAAGACATAAATCTGTACCAATTTCAATAAATATGTATTCCAACATACTAAAGTGTGCCATGAAACACTCTTGAGAAGATCCAGGAGTTTGGTAGATGAGTCGCCTTCTTCTTCTGCTATATATCCCTGTAGACATTGTAGACAATGCTATCGTGGCTGTCAGGATGCTGTTCCTATAGCTTTAAAACAACGCATATGCAAAGTTCAGATCCAGTTTGCACTAACCTAGGGATTTTTGCTGTATAGCTACCAGCAAACATCTGTCATCAGACACATTTTTCCCCCTCCTTGTGTTAAGGACAAGTACTTGTTGGCAGGCAGTCTTGCAGAGATGGCTTTGGGGTTCTGGGAGCTGAATGTGCATCAAACACCTGGCACTTAGTTGGGGGAGGGGTGGGGGGGCAACCCGATGGGTAGCGCTCTGTGCTATCCCGAGGGGTCTTACAAGTATATTGAATGAGAATCTCGGAGGCACATCCAAAGGCAAGTTGGGTGACTGATCAATAAGGGCACCAAAAATATTGCCTTGCATGACCTGCTCACCACAATAGCTGTGGATATCAGAGTGGCCCATAATTGCAGTAGATAATGGAAAGAAAAGGTATCCAATAGCTCTGTGTCATGTGAATCTCTGCTGAAGACCTTTCTTTTCGACCGCGCCTTTGGTCACCTTCCCCCCACGCCCCCTGGCTCCTCCCCCTCCCCCCAACTCCTCCCCCTCCCCCTGGCTCGGCCCCGGGATCCGAAACTGTAAAGCGATCTGGGACGCCATCCGGCGTGGAGGGCGCTATATAAATCCAAGTTGTAGTAGTAGTAGTGTTGTAGTAGAATGTAGAATAAATGCATCAGGTAGAATGATATTGCAAGGTTGTTTTACTGTTGTTTACCAGAGCTGGTGAACACAGCTTTGTACAGGAAATTATCGTCCCCTGTAAAATAAACCCAAAAGAGACCCCGGAAAAACAAGCGTGAGTTCATTTCCTCAACCCATGGTAAAAGTCACCCTCAATTAGGATTAGTCACCAATAGACATCTCAGAGTTGGCAGTGATGTTAAACGGTACAGATGGGAATAACAAACACGATACAGGGTTAAAGTTCCATAAAGACCATTGGGAAAGTGTTTAGCTCCAAGCGAGAAAAGGAGTTGATTTCAGTAACAGTGAGAGTTGAAGCAGACAATCGGAAGCAATAGTAGCAATCAGCTCATTTGATGTGAAGTATTGCTCAGAAGTGATAAATCGGAAAAAAGCATCAAATCAGTCGAGTGCATTTAGCTCTCAATGGAGAGAAGAGAGATGCTGAATGCTGTAATACTCAATACCAAAAAGAGAAAAGTTAAATCATTTTAGTCCAGTCTGGATCGGTTTGCGTAGGAAAAATAAAAAGCACCCAGACAAGGAGGTTTAAGCAAGGGTTGAATGATAGAGCTTATGCCAGGATCTGAAGTACAGTCAAGGAGAAGATGGGATCCACTCTCTGTAGCGGTGCCTACAGACTGCGTACCCATGTTTGGACAAGGACTAGAAAGTATGAGTTCCCAGGTAGCTTACTTGGTGATCCAGTTGCTGTCCCATCGGGTGGCCCTGGCTTAGCTGTTGAGTCCGGAGTGACTCCTGGAGATGGTGGGTGGTACGTCGGGCCACTGGAGCTCGTAGTCCTACCTGTGACAGGTTCAGTACCAGGACCAGGCCCGGGACCTGGGGACTTTACTGTGGTGGAACCCGCAGATCCAGGTGACTTGGTAGTGCTACTTTGAGCCCCTGTGGGTTTAATTGCAGGTGAAGAGGCCTGTGGCAAGGTCGTTGACCCAGTGTGGGTAGGCTCAGGACCCGGAGGTTGAGTGGGGGGCTTTGTTGGCCGTGATCCACCAGAGACTGTAGTTGTTGCTGTCGTTGTTGCTGATGTTGGATTAGAAATTAGTTAATTTTAAAACACTTCACGAAACAAAGCCGATTTAAACAGAAGGTAAAACAAATCGCTTCATAAATACCGATTTCACTTAAACACTGATCACAGACTAGAAAAGGCTTATGTAATTGATGTTATGTTTAGCAATGCCACGAGGACAGGCAGACTAGTGAAAATGGGGGGCTTGGGGAGCGTCGGGGGGAAACGGGATATTTTACTCATTGCCCTTGACAGCTCTGCCTGGTCTCTATTTCGTTCCTCCCTATTGCGCTGTGCGGTTATCATCACACGTGACATGCACCGTCACCTCATGTGCCACAACCTCATTGCACGTGCTACAAAATTGCATGATGCTCTCCCCCTCCCTTCCCCCCACACACATGTTAAGCATCGGAACCTGCACTGGCGCTAGACAGATGTAAGGCAAAGGTTATCAGAGAACTCTCCCATCCTCTTGTGTATCTCTGAGGTGACCTCTTTCACTCTTCTGCTAATCTACCACTTCCACCATCTATATTTTGCCTCAGTTGCAGTTCTGAGATTGTTTCAGTAAACAGCGAGTATACTGAGACAAGTTTTGTGATATTCACCATCTGTAACACATTGTATTTCTTCCAGTAACTGAAGACATTGCTGTGTATGACCAACATTTGTCTGATTAAAGCTGCCTATCAGTTCTATGCAAAGGCCTGTCTTCACAAGAAAGCCCATTATGTTGGATAACTCATATTCTGTATGGCAAAAAGCTCCTATTGTTTTGCTCAAGAATGCTGAAGTTCTGCATCTAAACTTGGCAAGCAGTTGGAAGTCAGGCTGGCGACCGGGCTGGGTTGGGAGTCTGCCCATGGGGCTCCGTCACAAAGAATGTGTTCCTTCTATATCTGGAGGTCCAGTTAAAAGCTGGGCAGTTCACTGCGATGGTGTCAAATATAGAAAGTTAAAGCCGGTTTAACAGGACCACGTGATTCCATGGTCCATCATCTGGTTTCCAGGAGGAATTCAGCCCAAGCCAAATGGACATTGAGATACCTATGAGACACTAGCCAGTCCCTTCATAAGAACACCAAACGTATCATCTTGTTCCTGCTAGTAGTGGTGGCTCAGGTATTTGCAGCTATACAGTAGTTCCGATGTCATCGAATTATACAGCACCGAAGGAGGACATTCGGCCCATCGTGTCTGTGTCAGCTATTTGAAAAGAGCTATCCAATTCCATCCAACTCCCCCGCTGTCTCCCCATAGCCCTGTAAGGTTGTCCTCCCCAAATAATTATCTACTTCTCTCTTAAACGTTGTTATCAAATCGGCTTCCAATCACTGAGCATCCATGAAAAGAGAGTTCACATTCCTCTGACCCTGACATTGGACTCCACATTGCCTCTGTCCAACTCACAACATCAGGATGTGGAAAACCCTCTCAGAATTAAAAAGTAGGTTTTAAAATGGAGTGAATCTCCTATAATCTCTCGTACCAATTTTCCAACCTTTTCCCTTTTGCTCAGTGTCTTTTTTCAGGCCAAGCCTGGCTTTGTTCCTATGCAGCCGATTGATAAGTAAAGATCTTTCTCCTTTCGCTCTGAGACACTGTCCAGCGTGGAGGATGCCATATAAATCCAAGTTGTTGTTATTGTTGTATATCCTCAGTGAACTTGAATGCCTCCCCCCACTCTTTATCTTTATCTCTCCCTTCATCCCTTTTGTTTCATGCTGATGCTCCCAACTTGCGATGTTGCTTTCTGGCTCTTCCTGTCTTGGTGGTGAGTCTATATCTCCTAATGTCCTCTGGTGTACCCTCACCCATGTGTTTGTCCACTTCAATGGTTGTGCAAATCAGGGTCCAGGATCTACCAGGAGGGTCACCTACAATATACAAGTTCTTCCCTGGCGTTATGTCCTCACCACTCAGATATTGATTTGAAAGTTCAATGTGAAGTTCACTGTCAGAGAAGAGATGACGGGAGGATGAGTCAACATAGATTGACTCACTTGCTTCCAAGCCATCAGTTACAACATAATGTAACAGCTATAAAATGCTAAGATAGTGCCAGCACAGGAGGGACAGCCTAGAATGAGAACATTCACTACACATCTCCAAAGAATGTAAGTGGAGACATAAAGTCCTGCCTTGCCTCCAGCCAGAAGGTTGGCAATATTATATTTGGCAACTGGTACCCACAACCTCAAAGGATGAATCTATAATTCTTCTGCGCCTCCGGACCTTCTCATCAATTCCATTCACCCCTTCGGTCACAAGCTGTTAGCAAAAAAAAATGGACCCCCCTACTCCTCCCCAAAATGAAGCCCTAAATTTTTATTTGCCAGAAGGAAATCACTACCACCATAAAAGCTATTGATTCTACCTTTGTAAATTTATCAAAGGAGAGCAGTGCAAACTAACGAAAAATTGTAAGTGGAAGGACTAATATCTTTATCTAATATAAATTATGAGAGAGGAACATTTAGGGAAGGAAGAAACCCCAAAGTATTGAAAATTAAAATCAGTCACTCCAGGCTGATCCATATCAAACCTATAGTATTTGCGATTCCATTCCGGTAATGTCGAGAGCAATACAAAAGTGCTTCTAGCATCTCGACAAGTCCCTATGATTAGAGAAACTTATTATCTCCGAGGCCAATGTCCACTGGGCGTAATGCTGCTCAATTCACAACGTTCCCCTTGTACACAAGGAAATAACATTGGACAATGTGAATGTTGGTCCAAAGATTCAGATAATCACAACACAAACTGTAAACAAAGATATTGGGTTCATCCAGATTTTACAATGGGTGTGTTTTCCACAGAGACTGCCACAAGTCTTTATGACGGTTCAACTTTCAAGGTGCAGTGAGCTTCGCAGACTGGATAATAATAATAATAATCCTTGCATTATCATGTATTTGAGACGCCTCAAAGCGCTTCACAGAATATACCGTAAAGTGAATTGACTGCTTATTTTGTGGGTGAAACGTGACAGACCATTGCGCACAGTAGCGTCCCACAAACAGTCTAAGTGGAAATGCAAGATCAGAAGAGCAGGATTTCCTTGAAGTCTGAATTTCTCAGGCTTCCTTCAACTCTCAGGCTACCTTGAACCCTCAGCAGCTTTTCTACACATGCTCCTAAGAATAAGGAGCAAATGCATTTCAAAAAGAATTGAGCATCAAGGTCTTCAATCATTTAAGATGCAGTGCATCTGGTGAGTCAATCCACAGTGGAGGAATAGGGAGGAAGGAATAAGAAGCAATAGGGCATGACAAGACCTGGTTATTGTGTGAGGGAATGAGTATCAAGACTTACTGTGTCACACTAGGTATCACACTATGTCTTGCAGTGGAGAATGAAGGATTCGATGCTGCCTCCTTCAATGTTAAACAGTGTAAATCGACTTGGGCTTTGCGAACACGGAACATCAAGACTCAGATCAAACCAAAAGTACCAACAAATCTCAATCCTCATCCCTAAGAAAAGGTTGAGTCGATGGTTATATTTTTGCAATCCCTTTCTTCTTTGTGTTTGAATGCCAAATGCATTTGCATCGCCATGTTTTATTGGAAGTCTATTGGATTTCCTTTCAAATTTACTTCAAAAGAAGGGTTTGGAGCAGGAATGTAGTGAATCCATATCATTGAGCTGTAGCCCCATTGACGCCTGATACCTGCTATTCTCAGAGCTGAGCCACAAATGGCTATCACACACCATTAAACCCAATTTGTTCCCCTTAAAAAAATGTTCATTAAAATTACCTAACCCAATTCTTTGCCGGATTAATTCATAGCTGGGTCTAAAATGCAAGATTTGTAATAGGATTGCTTAATAAGAAATCAGAGTCATGCAAATCTGTACTCTGAGCCATGGAAACACCACTTCTTAGTAAAGAATCTGGTTAGAAATTGTAGTGTTTTAGACCAAAGTATATTATTGCATAAATGGAATAGATTATGTGTACCTTGGAGATACCATTTGCATCTCTCAAGATGGCTCAGTGCAACTCACTCTCATGCGACACTGATCAGCCAGCTCATAGGATGGATGTCCCATGAGATGGGTCTTCAAAATGTACCCTTCATTGAACAAAAAAACCATCCTAGCAATGATTTGGGTGAGTGTGGCTGGCATTTTATCATGGGACTCTATGTGTATGGTAAGTCATGTAAATGTGGTAGTACATGTACATTGCAAGAGTCTTTTTACTGATGGTCAACATTATAAATTCATTAACTTAATATTTTTGTTGGATTCTTGTGTTATTAATTTTGAGATTAATGGCATAGTATTGACAAGTATAATGTTACTTAATCTCCCTCGCTCTCCCTCTCTCTCCTTCACTTGTTAATTTCAATAGTTTTCTATTACACACTGCTTTGTTCTGTTGAGCTGCTCTCTGTATAATGATGCTGGAGCTAATGAGGGCTACAGTCCATGCCGGGCAGGGTTTAGAAGTTGCGCCGTAATGTGAAGGGACCTCGGGGTGAGGTTGGGATACCAATAGACATTGGGAAAGCACTCTCTGTGAACATGTTTTACACACTGTGTTCCCGTGTCTTTAACCAGGGCAAGACCAGAACTTTGGGAACGTGCCCCTTATTTGGGAATCCAGTTGAGGTTTCTGGGCAAATTACTGATTCACTGAGGTCAGCTTTAGTGGTTGGCTTTGGCATGACTTCTGAGAGCCAACTGGATGGGAGGCTTTCATGTCTGCACCCCATGGTCCTACCTGAAGTAGATCCAGGTGCTGGGGGCTTTGGTGAGCTGGATCCTGGAGATACTATTGGTGCTTTAGCAGTAGTGGGTCCTGTACCTGGAGGCTGATTGGTTGGTTTTGCTGGCCCAGTACCTGGAGGCTGATTGGTTGGTTTTGCTGGCCCTGTACCTGGAGGCTGATTGGTTGGTTTTGCTGGCCCTGTACCTGGAGGCTGATTGGTTGGTTTTGCTGGCCCTGTACCTGGAGGCTGATTGGTTGGTTTTGCTGGCCCAGTACCTGGAGGCTGATTGGTTGGTTTTGCTGGCCCTGTACCTGGAGGCTGATTGGTTGGTTTTGCTGGCCCAGTACCTGGAGGCTGATTGGTTGGTTTTGCTGGCCCAGTACCTGGAGGCTGATTGGTTGGTTTTGTTGGTCCAGTGCCTGTGGTCGGTCTCACAGTTGTGGCTGAATTAAAGATCAACTCATTAAAACATTAAAACTCATTGACCCCCAAACTAATTGTCAGAACAGAAAGCGTAAAATAATAATAATAATCCTTGCATTTGATATAGCGCTTTTCACGTCTGGAGGACGTCCCAAAGCGCTTCACAGAACACACTGTAAAGTGAATTGACTGCATATTTGTGGGCGAACCCGGCAGCCAATTGCGCACAGCAATGTCCCACAAACAGTCGTAGATTGAAAATGACCGATTTAATTATTGTTTTTTTTTTTTTTTAGTTTTGGAGGGATTATTATTAGGCTCTGTGTGGAGTAAGGAAACTTGCCCAAGGTTTCGCCCTGTCTGGAATTGAACTCAGGTCTCTCGCTTGCAAAGCGAGTGCTCTAACCACTGAGCTACAGGACTCCACAATAATGGCCTAATGGTTGGAATGGGGGGAATTGTCCGCCTTGTTCAGGCACAAATTCTTTTGAAGGGGAATTAGATGGGTGCTCGAGAAAGGGCAGAAGGGTGGGATTATAGGGTATCTTTGACCACACTTAACGATGGTAAAATAACTTGATTATTCCATATTTTGCAGAATGATAAGCCTTGTTTTCTAAGGCGCACTTCACCTCCATTCCAACCTTACCCTCCCTGTACATTCACAGCTGAGCAGGACAGCCACCAGAGTAAAGGTTCTTTTTTTACAGAGGAACCCTTGTCTACGGTTACGTGACAGATTGTCCACACAGGTCCGTGCTTGAAAATTACAAACTACACCTTTCCCTTTCTGGAATCGCCCAAACAAACTCAGTACCGACCCACACGAGCTCTACACAAAGCGCCGTTCAAACCTGGGGCTTTAACATAACCTCCTTGCTCCCCAGTGACTTGTCAAATGTTGAGAGACGAGGACAGAATTATAGTATTGAACTGTCACACGCAAGGTACCAGGACATTAATGTTGTTCAACAGCTCTGCAAATTATATTCTTGACAACTATGCCTCTGGGTGACTGGAGCTAACATGCACAATGTGGCCTACATTGTCAGCCAGTGGCTGTGGTATAATAACGATAATAATAATAATAATAATAATAATAATAATAATAATCCTTGCATTTGATATAGCACCTTATCACGTCTTCGAGAGTCTCAAAGCGTTTCACAGAATATACTGTAAAGTGAATTGACTGTGGGCGAAACGCGACAGCCAATTGCGCACAGCAGTGTGCCACAAACAGTCATGGTAACACTGGTAGACAGTGGGGTTGAATGCACCCAAAATGTGACCTGAGGTTTCTGCAGGGAACTTTGCGTGCCTCGCTCCCAAATTTGGGTCAGACCTATAAACGACTCAGACTCTTGATTCTGAGGCCGGTTTTCTGTGGTTCTTAAAAAGAACTGGCTTCAAAATCAAGACTCTTACATTTTAAGACCAATGGGCTTAAGGTTGAGACTCCGAGAAAATATTTCAGTTGAGTCTATTGAGATCTGATTCAACAACAACAACAACTTGCATTTATATAGCGCCCTTCACGCGGGCTAGCATCCCGGAGCACTTCGCGGATGTATGATTTGAAGACGGGAAGTAATATTTACCATCAGCGTTGCTAACCTGCACCTCGAGATCGCATTCAGCAGTTTCTTTGGATGTCTCATCCAGAGCAATTATCTGTGAAACGACAGCAAACATACCTTGCACTTCACTTGCATATTGCACAATGACAAATGACTTTGCTTTAGTCGCAGTGAGACATTGAAAGTATTCCCCGAATTCCCTGAGCCCTGGAGAGGATGCATTCGATTCACAGAACAAGTCCGAGACATTCATCGACTGCTGCGCGTCAACAACTTGCAAGAGTTAGCCGATATTTCGGGTCATTTCCCTCCTTCTGAAATCAAACTGCTAATATTCCAAATGTCACTTTTTTCCCATTTCAAAATGTGCTGTTTTATTTCTCAATAATAATAATAATAATCTATGCATTCGAAACTTCACAAAGTGCTTCACAGATTTTTTTTAAAGTGTAAGTACAGTGTCTGTGTATTTGCAAGCAAACACAGCAGCCAATTTGGACACAGCAGGCAATGTCCCACAAACAGACAAATTATATTATCCGGATTGGGAGGACGACGTGAGAAATTCTCTTCTTTTTTCGAATAGCGCCATGGGATCTTTAACGATCAGGCAGACGGGGCCAAGATTTAATGTCTCATCCAACGGATGGCACTTCCGACATTGCAGTGGGATTCAAAGAGCCGGCACAGACAAGATGGGCCGAATGGCCTCTTTCTGTGCTGTATAATTCTATGATTCTATGAATGCAGCGCTCCCACCAGCACTGCATTGAATTGAATCTGTGGCTTTGTGAGAATGAAATATGCCCACCGCGTTTCTATAGGTACCCTTGCCCCGCCAACGGAAAATAACTTTCATTGTGGAGTTTAATTGAATCAAAGCTTTACCTTGAGTTTAATCAGTTCACCTGGATTGGAGAGCACCACCTTTGTAAAGATAAACCCATCTCTGGTTATTTTGAATTTGTCACTGGGTTTAATCTCATACGTTATGGAAGGATTGAAAAACTGAAGAAGACAAAATAAAAACACAGCGCTGTTAAAACATTTTTGTTCTGAAGGCTCTGTGCAGTTTGTACGTTCTGGTGATATGGACCTGGATATACCCACTACTCATACTGATGAGATCTTACCCCTCTCACCTTTTAAGCTCGCTATGCCGGGCCTTCATAGAGCTGGGTGGGGAGGAAGCTCAATAAACAATTTTGTTTGGTTAACCAGGTGTGTGATGCATATGGAAATCCATCCCCGTGCTTAAGATTGTCCAAACCAAGCTGAGAATTCCATGCATCCCTCCAACACATGGGAATTCCAGAGATAGATTGTTGGAATGGAATGCACACTCTCTTCCTGGAGGGATGCATCCTGTTTACCTAATTCCGAAAAGTATTAGGTTGGCAGGAGCCAAGGCTTGGGAATCTCAGTGTGTGCATTGGAGTTTAACCAACTAAAAACACATAGCCTGCCATTGAGGGCATTCACTACAAGCTTTCCTGCTGCTTGCGTAGCTAGGACCTCCTTACCTATTAGGCTTTGGCTTGCAGGGTTAACAGGAGCTGAGTGGGAGGATTTCCTAACCCCAGTGACTGGTTTGCCCTTCCAAGTCCTGCCAATGCACCACCCTATTCAATGTGTTCAACAACAACGGGTTGGATGGCAGCAATAAACAAGGCAAACAGGATATTTGGGCAACAACTCCTAATAAGATTGACTGGGATCCACCAAAATCACACACAAACTGTAAGTTGTACTAAACAACCTTCTCTAACAATCACATTTGAAAATGAACTTACCGCGGGAAAGTCTGCATCCTCAGCTTGAACGATCAAAGGCTTCGTCCCTTTCTCCACCACAATGCTGTCAACCTCTGAGTTCAGCATTACAATTCCAGTGTACGGTTGTGTTGCAAACGTAGGTTTATTGTGATTTACTTCCAAGACTTTGATGGTAACAGTGGTTGTCGTGTACTTATATTTATCATTCTGCTGGGAAGCCTGTGGAATGGCAAAACAAAGGTTAAATGCCTTTCTACCACTCGCACTGCTATGCCAACCCAGTAGCACTCTGCCTCTGAGTCAGACAGTGGTTGTTTCAAGCCCCACATCAAGGGTGACACTCCAGTGCAGTGCTGGGGGTGCACTGTATTGAAGGAGGTGCTGTATATGGAGTATTGCTGTGTGCAGATTGGCTGCCGCATTTGCCTACAAAATACAGTCCCTAAATGCGATGTATCTGTGTGTTGTATGTGTGTTTCTGCAGAGAAATTGTGGGTAAAAATTCAGCCCAAAATGCCTTTGGTGAGGTGGGTAAGACTGAACTCTTTTCCCATAGTGACATATTTCAAAACAATAGAGACACTTATACGCACCATGACTGTTAGTACAACTGGGTCTAAGGTGTCAATGACGTTGACCAATGTTATGTTTCCACTAGTTGCATCAATTTTAAAATGGTTGTTCTGGTCTCCTACATAATGGAAAAAGAACAGCAAATAAAAACAAAGCACATGAAGGACAATTTAACTCAATGCATGTAACCATCCCTCCAACATTTCAAACATTCAAGCAAGACTGCAATACCTAATTCAATCTGAGCAAAAGGTTCACTTCTAATTCCAAATAATAATAACATAATAATAATCATTTGATACAGCACCTTATCCCGCCGTTGAGACGTCTCAGAGCGCTTCATAGAAAATACTGCAAAGTGAAACGATTGTATATTTTGTGGGTGAAATGCGCAGCCAATTGCGCACAGCAGTGTCCCACAAACAGGCGTAGATTGAGTGACCAAATTATTATTATTTTATTGAGGTATTATTAACCCTGATTTTTTTGAACAAATCCCTGATTATTTCAATCTTCCCACGGAAGCTGCAGGCTTTGACGTTGTTACCTTTCGATGTTTTTGGTACCTGAAGCCCAAGTGACATTGTAAGCATCGAGGCCAAACTAGATTTACTCACCATCTATGATCTCGTATACGATGGGTTCATTAAGTACTTTGTCGCCGTCAAGAGCATAAAGAGGTCCAGGCGTCAGTGTCAGTGGGCCAGTCTGCAGCCAAGTAAGACAGTCAGATTAAAGCAGATCCGATCATTGCAATTAAAACAAGAGAGAGAGAAAGAGAGAGAGATAGGCAATGATTGCCCATACAATTAGTTTGGTACCTCTGGCTTCTTTATGGTGACATCTCCACTATAAACTGCATTGACGCAGATGTTCTTTGAAGGAAACTTGCATGGCTGGAAGCTTGGAGGCTTGTTATCAATGTCTAACACCCTAATGTTGATTGTCACTGTGGCTGTCTCTTTTAGTGGAGGGTTACCTTGATCCTGATAAATTGACAAACAGCCAGTGAGCCAGCGCTCCTTTCAGTGCTGAAACAAATCTTAAAAGTAATTCACCGTAGCTACGAGATACAGTGTAGAGAGAAAAATCTTACCTCCGCTTGCAAGATCAGCTGCAAGTTCTTAACCTCTTCGTAGTCTAGTGCTTTGTTCAGGCTGATTTCAGCGTTATTCACATTTTTTAAAATGAAATAGTCAGCTCCACTCTGTGTTTAAAAACAATTCGAAACACGTAAGATTTGTTGTGCACGTTATTGCGATGTAGGAACTTTTAATGAAACTGCATGTTGGTACTTACCGACTTTGGGTTCAAACTGTAAGCAATGGGGTCTCCATCAGCGTCGTTGGCCGAAACAGTAATCCAAGGTCCAATTGGAAACAGCTTTAAGAAATATATATATTTTTTAAATGTTAAATTCAACTCAAGTGCGGAATTGGCATTTAATATCCTTTCTTACCTAAGCAAATATGAATGTAACAAGAACCCAAGACAATATAAGCCAGGAATAGCCTGTCAGCTTGAAAACCATAAAGTACAGTGTTGATCTGGGTTCAACCCTTATCCTGCAAATTGATTTACTTTCCATAAGCAAAAAGGCCCCAAGTCGGCTCATTATACTTTGGTCTTTGAAAGGAACTGAAAATCGCAGAAGGCAACATGGACGTCTTCTGATGGGTGACAGAATAACAACAACAACAACTTGCATTTATTTAGCGCCCCTCACACAGGGAGATGTCTCAGAGCGCTTGACATTGGTAGAGCATGACCCCGAGCCGGGGGGGAAGGTGACCATAGGCAATGTCGAACAGGAAGGTCTTCAGGCACGATCTGGGAAAGGAGGGGAAAAGGTGGTGGGATAGAGGAAGTGTTCCAGAGTTTCGGGGCAGAGCGCACGAGGGTCATGCATGATAGTGGGTTGAAGAGTAAGCAGGTCGGAGAGGTAGGGAGGTGCCAGGGCATGATGACGCGACTAAAAATACGACACCCGTAACATGCGTTGTTATCAAAAATTGTGAGCCCTGCAAGAAATGAAACCCTACGAAAAATGCGATTCCAATCAATGTACTGTAATGATAAATTGCAGGGGTAAAATCAGGCTTTCCATTGCACAACACCCTACGGCTGGTAGCGAAGCCACTTCTCTTCCCAGATACAAGCACAGTTTAGTACATTTATAGAACAATGAAATGACATTAATAAAAACATTGTAATCTTTTCAATATGAAAATGACTTCATGTCATCAACCTTACCTCTCCAATTTCAACATCCATAACTGTGTTAGGGAATTTTGGAGGATTATCATTGACATTCGTAATCTGAAAATAGAAATCTAACGATTCCTCCTAGCCAGAAGTAACCAAAATTATTAGACATCATCATCAACAACAATAACAACAACTTGCAATTATACAGCACCCTTCACACGGGGTAGCATCTCAGAACACTTCAACAAGACTTTGATGATTAAACTAACACATGTTTAAATGTAATATGCAGATCAGAGCTTCAGAAAAACAGCTTCCCAAAGGTTCGCGTTCTGTACGTGGATTTATAGCACTTAACAAGTACTCCACTCTTCTATAATATTCTTGCATAGATGAATATGGCAACCAGTTTGTACACAGCACTGTCCAGTAAACAGCAATGAAGTGAATGACCAATCTTTTATCTGGGGAATTGTTGGCCCTGGGGAGAAACTCGCTTCTATTTACTCAACCAGTATTTTGATACTCAATACAATGCAAAAGGCCACTTTAACAATGGTTAAGTCTAAACTATTGCTTACCGGGCTATTTGTTGAAGAACATAGAAATTTCACATCCAGCACTTTATTCCTGGACTCTGAGGGGAAAAAAAACAAAAGTCGGTCCAGTCAATATTAAGTTATAATCAGATGATGATTGAAAATTCTTTAACTAGGTTTCCCTTACCAATTAACAAATATTACAAAAAAAAACTCTTGGGTCTTGGGGTAAGAACTTTTATTAGCGTTCCAACCCCCTTGGTCTTTATCTCAAGGGGCTGGATTATAAAGGAGAGGAAATGATGCTTCACCTATAGAGCCTTGGTCAGGCCCCATCTAGAGTTCTGTGATCAGTTTTGGACACCGCACCTCAGGAAGCATATATTGGTTCTGGAGGGGATACAATGCAGATTCACCAGAATTATACCAGGGCTAAAAGAGTTAAATTGTGAGTACAGGTTGCATAAATTTGGTCTCTATTCCCTTGAGTTTAGAAGGCTGAGGGGTAATCTGTTGAGATATTTAAAATAATAAAAGGATTGGATAGGGAAACTGTTTCTTCTGGTGGGGGAATCCAGAACAAGGAGGCATAATCTTAACATTAGAGCTAGGCCATTTAGAAGTGAAATCAGGAGGCAATTTTTCACCTAAAAGGCAGTGGAAATCTGGAACGCTCGCCCCCAAAAGGCTGTGGAACTTTGAATCAATTCACATCTTCAAGACTGAGGTGGATAGATATTTGTTAGGTCAGTGTATTAAGGAATACAGCGGAAGAGTGGGTAATTGGAGTTGAGGTACAGATCAGCCATGATCTTATAGACTGCTTGAGAGTCTGAATGGCCTCCTCCTATTTATATGTTTCGCTGTTTCCACATACCATTACACGTTCTCCCACATTAACGTATGTTTTAAGCATTCTGTTGTTACAAAGGGTATAATGATAAGATAACTAGTAGTACATCTGAAAGGGAGTTTAGGAGGAACTGCTTCATGCAGAGGGTGGTGAGAATGTGAAACTCATTGGCGGAAGCTGTGTTCGAAGCAAATCGCGCCAATGTATTTAAGAGAAAACTCGATGCATAAACGAGGGAGAAAGGGAATAGAAGCGGTGCAGAAGAGGGGAATAGGAGAGGTGGGGGTATAAACATAAGAATGACATAGTTGGGCGAAAGGACTATTTCTGTGTCGTGTCACTCCGTGTAACAAAATGCTTCATTTTAGTTTTGCTTACCTCATAGTCAATGGAGTCCTTGAGCACCAGATTGTCTCCGATTATAGTAAGCATCGGCACATCGACCTGGTTTTTTATCGTCACAGTGATATCGGTAGATTTCTTGACTATCGGAGAAATGACGGCTTGAGGCTGTTTGTCCTCTGGCACGACCAGAATTAAATCGTCCACACAACATGCTAAAACAACAACAACAACAAAATACATTTGTACAGCACCTTTCATGTCAGGAAGACGTCCCAAGGCACTGGACAGTCAGAGATTTGGACTCGAGCCGGAGTTTGTTGGGAGCAGGAGGGGTGGAGGGCAGGGAGGATAGTGGTAGGTGGGTGACTGAAGGCGCAATCGAAGAGGAGGATATTGACGCGAGCCTTGAAAAAGAAACACAGAAGATGAATTAGTGAAAGGGTTGAAGATTTGAAACTCAAGGGTTTGAAAGTTACCGGTGAATTGAGAGCACTGCAGTGGATTAACTACACTCTGAAGAGACAAGAAGAAGCACAGGAATAACCAGAGGCCTCTGTAGCACTGAAGTAAGTGCTTTGTTTTCATTGTCCCTGGAATTTGAAGGGAACCCCAGCAAAGATCAAGGAAAGAAGGTCCTCAGGTCACAAAAGAAAAACTCTCCAACAAAAATCAACCCTTCGCTTCCAATATTCCCATAGAGCGCTGCATGGACGGACTCGATGGACCTGCTCTGCCTCTGAAAGTTCTACAAACTAACCAGCCCAGCTTGAAAGCTCAACCTTTGCTTCCTAGCCTTATCTCGTTATTATTACACCTTGTGACTCTGAGTGCGTCGCATCTGCAACCGACCTTTCCCTGCTTCGTCAAAGCCATAAAAACTAATGAGGCTGTTCTGCATTCCTCCCGCAAATACAAGGTTGGAACTGAACTGAGAGGCTGACAATAACATATAGACCTTGCAGTTGACACAGCGCCTGATCACGTCGTTGAGACGTCTCAAAGCGCTTCTCACCATAGACTGTAAAGTGGATCAACTGTGTACTTTGTGGGTGTAATGAACAGGCCTGTGTGCACACAGCAATGTGCCACAGACAGCCATGGAGAGAGTGACTTTTTTTTATTTGGGCGAGTGTTGGCCAGAACAACGGGAGAGAGAAACTCGCTTCTCTTTTCGAAGAGCGCCGTGCTTAATGTCCACCTGAACAGGCAGATGGGACTTTGGTTTAACATCATCCAAAAGACGGCACCTCTGACAATGCAACACCCACCCCCCAACCCCAGCACTGCATTGGAGAGTCAGATTAAACTACGTGATTCTAAGTCCCGATGTGGGGCTTAAACCGACAACCTTGTGACTCAGAGGCAAGAATGTTACTACTGAACCAGGATGACACCTAATAGAATCAGGTGCCCCGCAGTTTGAAACTTACCCTATTATGGAAAATAATCTTTCCAGGCCTGACACTAGTTAACACAGTTAACGCGAGTTAACGCATTGGTTAATGTGAGTTTTTCTGGGGTATTTGTGAAATAATTCCTCTCCCCTCCGACTAGTCACGTGTCAGCCTGGCTCAGTCACTATCACTCATGCCTTTGCGTCAGCGAATTGTGCGGTGGGAGATGTTGCATTGTTAGAAGTATCGTACGTCAATTAACTGAGGTCCTGTCTGCCCCCACCCTTTGCAACTCCATCCTACACTCCCTTCGACTTTCCCACCCCTCCCCCCACCACCCCACTTGCCTCGTTCAAGGCACAACTCAAGACCCTCCTTTTCGACTGTGCCTTCAGTCGCACTCCTACCTCTCTGCTCTCCCTCATCCCAACTCTGCCCACCCCCCTGCCGGCTTGGGACTGATCTCCAACTGTTCAGCGCCTTGGGACGTCCTCCCGATGTGGAAGGCACTTTACAAATGTAATTTTGTTGTTGTTGTTGCCTGTACAGATGGATGTGTAAAGATCCAGTGGCATTATTTGAACAGAGAAGAGAGTTTCTCCTGGTGTCTTGGCCAAGAATGCCCCAGATAAAATTGCTCATTCGGTTCACGGCTGTCTGTGGGCTCATTGCTGTGAGCAAATTGGGTTGCCACGTTTGCCTACAAAACACACCGTCACTACACTTAACAGTATATCCCGTGAAGCACTTTGAGGTGCCCTCCCAGCAAGAAAGGCGCTGCAAGGATTATTATTATTAACAATGTTTAATCCAGTATGTGAAAATAGTTCATCCATTGTTCAGCATCTGCCACACTTTCTCACAGGTAATACAGCAAGTGTTTAATTATTTAACCAGATAGTGAACTTTGGACAACACAACGCAGAAACAGAAACATTTCCTGCACATGAAGAGCCCACCATGGCTGATTTTCTGAACCACACTTTGTTGAAATTAATCTCACTTCGAGCTCTCTCCCCATCTCCCTGAATGTTTCCCCTGCTTAGATGCTTATTTATCCAGGTGTTGATCCAGCCTCAATAGCCACTTATGGTAAAGAACGGCAAATAGGAATACAACAACTTGGCGCCCTTCACGCAGGGTAATGCCTCCACATTAAGAGTGATAAACAATAGGATATGTCGGGCAATGGATGTATGAAGTGTAAAGCTATTTTGCAGGTGCAGAAAGCAGTCAAAAAGCCCAATGAAGATAATAATAATACTCCTTGCATTTGATATAGCTCCTTTTCACGTCGAAAGGTCTGAAAGCTTTTCTGCAAAGTGTAGTGACTGTGCATTTTGCAGGCGAACCCAGCAGCTAATTTGCGTGCAGTAGCGCCCCACAAACAGCCATGGAGTCAACCATGATTTTTCGTCCTCTCCGTGGGAGTGTTCTCCTGGGTATTGACGTTAGCAAATTGTGAATCCTCACAACAGCTGAACATACTTGGAACTTGCGAGGTCTGGGCTGAATGGCAGTGCTGCGCTGGTGGGATGGCGGGGAAGCAGTGATTACACTCTGCTTTCCTTATGCTCTGTTTCCGTCAGCATCGACTGCACGGCTTGCAACGCTTCGAGGCGCTATCCTGGTGGAGGAACGCTAGTTGTTGATGTTCTAAATTGAGTTGCCCACAAAATCACTTTACTGTGAAGTGCTTTGAGACGCCTCGAAGTCTGCACTAGCATTTTTCTCTACTTGAACCATCCAGTCTAATCCCACTGTCCCTCTCAGTGCCTCAACTCCTTACCCTACAAACATTCCTCTTTTATCGAACGTCTGTAAATCTAAAATTCCATGTTTTTTTTTAGCCCATTTTGCCTTAAGATTCAGGAAAACTCGACACTGCTCAAATTGAATTACTTAACTGAGAAGATAATCTCTCCCCCAAGTTGCTGTGGATTCTGGATCCATTCAAATTTTCAAGAATGAGGTGAATAGATTTTTGTTAGGTCAGTGTATCAAGCGATATGGGGCAAAGGCGGGTAATTGGAGTTGAGGTATAGATCGACCGTGATCTAATAGAATGGCGTAACAGGCTCAAGGGGCTGAATGCCCTACTCCTATTCCTATGTTCCTAAGACGGCATGTATCCCTTAAAATATAATAACAATAATCCTTGCATTAGATATTGCGCCTTTTCACGTCTTTCAGAAATGTCTCAAAGAGCTTCACAGAATATACTGCAAAGTGTAGTGACTGTATATTTTGTGGGCAAAATGCCTATTATCGTAGCAGTTGGCAATACTAGACCATACAACTCGGATTAGAAACTCAGGGCACCAGGGCGTAAAAATTCCGTTCAGCTTTACCCCAAAGGTAATCCGTGTGATATTGAATGAGACTGCTACCCGCGAGCTTACATGGCTTCTCACGAGGGCCTTGACAGTCGGTAGCAAGCGAGAATAAATAAGTTTGAACACAGATTGAACACTTTGAGTTACAACCATAAGTGGAGGGGGATCGGGGGTGGGGGAGAGAGCTGGAAGAAGAACAAGAGGTTGCTACGGATACAGTACTTTTATTTATTAAATGTCTGAGTTCAGCAACAAGGGGAAAAACAACGAGAATGAGGAAAATTCCATGTACATGTTTATGAAGAGTAAAATTAAAGGCACTTTCAGCAACAACACACCATTGGCTATGTGGGTCTCAAGGACCCAACCATCAGTGATTGGGTTGGAACCAGAATTGCGAGCACACAGCGCGGGGACGGTGTGTGTGGTTGGCGGCTTTGCCAGCTCCTCTTCCTCCTCCTATTTCTCCATCGGTATGTCGGCCGGTAGCAAAGTCCCCAGTTTCAGGTCCGCGATCAACCGGCCGAAAGCTGGGCATAGGAATTGGTCGATCAACTGGAGCACTCCCTCGGGGTCATTACTGAGGACAAGAAAAAGCGACGATGTTTTTAGCTCAGGCGGACGTGCGCGAGGACCTGTTACCCACCACTTACCACCATCGCAAACTGAAGGGCACAGAGATCACAAGGGGCACACGAGAACACCTTCACGAACCGGGCGGTGAGAAGGCTGAACTCACTGCTGCATGGTGCGATCGAAGCAAGTGTCAAGTGTCGATGCGTTCAAGAGAAAAGGCTTGATGCACCTACAAGGGAGGAGGGAATAGAGGGGAATAGGAGAGGGGAATAGGAGGGGCGGTGGCTCGTGATGGAGTGTTGACACCTGCACAGACTAATTGGGCCAAATTGCACAATTTCCGTGCTGCATTGCTCTATTTAATAATACTATTAATTATAATTTGGTCACTCAATCCACAAATGTTTGTGGGGCACTGCTGTGCGTAATTGGCTGCCGCCTTTCGCCCGCAAAATATGCAAGTCACTACACTTTGCAATATATTCTGCGAAGCGTTTTGAGACGTCTGGAAGACGTGATAAGGCGCTGTATCAAACGCAAGGATTATTATTATGGAACAATGGAGGTTCGGATGAAGAATGCCCTGTGGAACTCATCCATCCAACCTTTACCACCTCAGCCACCAGAGGGAGCAATTTCACCCTCAACATGACGGGGTGCGGGCTAGGGGGGGGGGCTGGGGAGGTGGTGGGTGGGGGGAGAAGGAGTGTCCAAGTGTCCAAGCAGCAATTTCTAGCTGGTTCCTCACCAACATGTGGGAGCCCTGTGATGTGAGTTCCGTACCTAGCACTGAAGAGGTAGTCTCGGAACCAGGGAACGCAGAACTGGTCAAGTTCACGGATCGCCCATTCCGCCTCCATTCTATAGCCACTCGTGTTGAAACGCTTCTCCAGGTTGTCATCGTTGCTGAAACCACACGGAATTGTTAAGAGAGTTGAGAGTTACGGTCTGGAACGCACTGCCTGAAAGGGTCGGTGGAAGCAGGTTCAATAACAACTTTCAAAAGGGAATTGGATAGGTACTTGGAAAGGAAGAAATTTGCAAGGACATGGGGCAAGAGCGGGGGAGTGGGATTGATTGGAAAGCTCTTCCAAAGAGCTGGCACAGGCATGATGGGCCAAATGGCCTCCTTCTGTGCTGTGGTATTCTATGATTCTATGAATTGGGCAGTGAGAGAATCTTAACTGGACAGACGTGACCAGATATTGTGCCAAACTGAGACCTCCCAAGGAATAGGGTGTGGGTCAGTAAGCGAAGTTTATCAGGAGGATTGTTGGCCAGGATTAGGGGAGAGAGAAGCTGCACCCGGACAGCCAGACAAGAGCCTCGGTTTAATGTCTCATCCGAAGAACGGCACCTCCGACAACTCAACGGTTTCCTCCACCCACCCAACCCCCCAATAACCTTCCCCCCTCCCGCCCCCCCCCCCCCCCCAACCCGGGTATACTGCACTAAGGAAATAAAATACCTTCTTTTGAATGTCTGAACGTGTTGCAATAAAGCTGCTATTTGCTTCAGCTTGGCCTGTGTCCTCAAGTAACTGGAATACCTGGAAGTGAACATAGAATCTCCCAACTGGCGCTTACTCAATCCAAGGTTCACTGAACTGAAGGTTGAAAAACAAACACATTTATTTCACACGGAAACTCTAACACAAAGACGCGCAATCTAGGTGTCACCCTGACTCAGTCGGTAGCCTTTGTTCCCCCTCTGTGCCTTTTTAAGTGGATGTTAAAGATCTTATGGCACTATTTGAAAAGAGAAGGGAGTTTCTGCCCTCCTCCCCCCCCCTCACCCCCACATTTTATCCAACTGAATAACAATGACCTTTCTGACCTGCGTTTTGGCACGAGGAGGGAACTGATGAAGTTTCTGGCAGCCAGGGTGGTCGGTAGTTTGCTGAACTCACCGGTGAAGAGCCCATCGCTGTGTCTCTCGCTCCTGCTGGGAGAAGTTTCTCATTCACAAATCTCTGGTCACTCTTAACTTGTCACGCTCCCCTTTAAGCACATTTCCCTACTCCATTGATATTAAAATGGTTACTAACAGATTGGCTTTCATAAGTGATTCCACTGGACCCGGTACAAGAGTAGACTTCTCATCTTCCCTTCGTGGCCTTCGCTCTCTCATATCTTTACTTTGCTTACTTTATTATTATTATTAACAATAATCAAATCTATTCCAGATAAGTCTTGTGAACTTCCCCTCTCTTGTTCCTCTAAACACTCAGAACACCCTCCCTGTCCACATTTCCTCCTCTTTGCATCCTCAGAGGTAAAAATGATAATAATAATAATAATAATAATAATAATAATAATCCTTGCATTTGATATAGCGCCTTATCACGTCTTCGAG
This sequence comes from Callorhinchus milii, assembly GCF_018977255.1. Taxonomy (NCBI): domain Eukaryota; kingdom Metazoa; phylum Chordata; class Chondrichthyes; order Chimaeriformes; family Callorhinchidae; genus Callorhinchus; species Callorhinchus milii. The sequence goes on along the minus strand of NW_024704758.1, from coordinate 2,763,207 downwards.
TCGTTTCAAAGCACTTCTCAGAATATACTGTAAAGTGAGTGGACTGTATATTTTCTGGGCGCAACACGCAGCCAATCGTGCAAACAGTCGTGAATTGAGTGACCAAATTATTATTTCTTTAAATTTAGTTTTTTGAGCGGATTATTACCCCCGGAAAGCGATCCGATAACACAATACAATATACATTCAAGCCTACAATAGAATAGTAGGGACACTAATAGGACGCTCTGGGACGCTACACTGCGTGAGGGAAGCCGTATAAATGCAAGTTGTTGTAAGTTGATGACACACACAGATTTTTACAGCAAAGTAACGCGCGCAGACACTCAACGCTTTACACCAACCGGAACAAATATCATTCGAATAGAACTTTGGGCTGCAGTTCAAGCTCGTGAATTCTATTCAGCCTCGTCGATCAGCGACGCGCTTAATTTCGGCGAAGATAAAGTTCTGGAAAAGCCCAGACGTTACCTGTCTATCGAGGGCAAAGCTTCGAGCTCTAGAAGGGCGACAAGCAGTAAAACGAGCCGGGCAGGATGTCCACTGAGAAAGTTCATGGCTTCTCCTGAAAGAGATCAAGACGCACAGAGACACAAGGTTATCATGTTGGGTACAGAGATGCTACTGGGGAAAGTCTGTCATAAACGCACTGGGGACTTAATCGCAGAACGTTTTATTTTGACCTTATAATTTAATTTAGTTAATTGTTTTTAAACACAAAGCGCAGAGTCAATTCACTTTACAGTGTGTTCCGTGAAGCGCTGTGAGACACCTCGACGACGTGATAAGGCGCTATATCAAAAGCAAGGATTATTATTATTATAAAACTCTTACCTGGTGTACAGCGAGCGAAGAATACGTTCCCTCTTTAAAGGCAAATCTTCAACTGATAAACTCTCGGGTCCAGCACATCCCTTTAAATACTCTCCCCTTATCATTCTGAAGGCTGAAACCATCCAGATGGAGCCTGGCTGGCGGCATGTTGGCAGAACTGAGGCAGGACCGCTATAATTGATTTAATTAAAATTATTGACGTGACCTTATTATTACCGCTATTTTGTTTGTTTTTTGGGGGCATTTGGCATTACTCTTGTTTAAGTGTTCTTATTAGTCTGATCACATTGCCACGCACTTGATGCTGCCTGCAAATCATTCACTGCTAATTATTATTATCTCAGTCTAATAATTTGCGAGACTAATTTTAATTTCCCTTCTTATTAAGCTTTTTTTTGAAATGCTCTTGTATCCACAATCGCAAATAACCCCAGATTGGGCGTGAGTGAATGATTTCCTCCCTCCCCCACCTCACCCCCAGTGACTGCCCTGTTGAAAAAGCCAATTTGATATAGCGCCTTATTGCGTCATGGAGACGTCTCAAAGTGCACTGAAACAAGTCACTCAAACAATCAGCTTGAAGCGTAACCGAGTAATGAAAAACGTTTCAAGAGATTAGCGATGTCTTGGGCAATGCAACGATGTCCGCTCACATTGCACTACACCCTCCCACAAGGTTCGTGATTAGTACAGAGTCTCTACTGGAGAAAGTCTGGCATAAACTCGCTGGGTGTTTAACAGCAGAACTTTTTATTTTAATTTTATAATTTAATTTTAATTCATCTTTTTAATTTTGCCCACGGAGTTTCCAAGCATTCTGCCCCACGCTCTTTGGAACTCCCGTAGCACGGAGTCCCGTAGAGTAGTGGTTAGCGTGCTCGCCTCGCAAGAGAGAGGATCTGGGTTCAATTCCCGGGCGGGACGAAAACCTAGGCAAGTTTCCTTACTCCACGCACCTCTGTTTACCGTGCAGCAAGTAAGAACCCGGTTGTTAGTCGATTGGCGGATCGCTTTAATCCCTTAAAAATAAATCTGATCCCTCAATCCACGACTGTTGGCGGGACGCTGCTGTGCGCAATTGGCTACCGGGTCTCATCCGCAAAACGTACAGTCAATTCGCTTGACAGCATATCTCCTGTGAAGCGCTTTGAGACGTCGGGACGATGTGATACGACGCTGTATCGAACGCAAGGACCATTAGTGTTATTGTGGTTGTGTTGTGCTGACCAGTTCATGTTGGTGCGGCTCCAGTTCCCCTCAGTTCCAGCAGGTGGCAGGTGAGCTCACACAGTGACCGGGCTCCTGCATCTTCCAGGTGGTCCATTATTACAGTCCATTCACTTTACAGTGTATCCTGTGTATTATTATTATTATTATTACCCTAATTCTATGATTTCTATCTGGAATGCATTGCCTGTGAAAGAAGCCGATTCGATAGCAACCTTTGAGAGAGAAGTAGATAGTTATTCGGGGAGGGCGAGTTTGCGGGGGCTGCGGGGAGAGCGCGGGGGAGTGGGATTGATTTGGACAGCTCTTTTCAAAGAGCCGGCACAGACGCGATGGGCCGAATAGCCTCCTTCTGTGCTGTATAATTTTATGATTCTGTGAAGCGCTTTGAGACGTCTCAATGTCTCAAATGCAAGGGTTATTATTATTTATTATTGAGACCATCCTGGAGTCCTTCTGACTCAGCCCCTCCTACCCTCCCTCCCACCCTACCATTAAGTATAGCGCAGGTCCGTTTCTATGACACGTAGAGCGCGGGTGGTTAAATTATGGCTTTCTGCGCACAGCAAACAGTCGATGGCTCGCAGTCTCCGAGCGACCTCTCGACACACACAAGAGCATAGTCAGCATACACCAGCGCTCAGGAAGTCATGTCAACCCAGAGGGACTATCGTTGAGCCAGCAGCCACTTTTATCGTGCACCCCACTATAATGTGGAGCTTGATTTTATGACCCCCCTCCCCCACCCCGCCAAAAAAAAACCAGGTAACAAGGGGTTAAAACAGTGATTTTCCCACTGCTTTGCGCACGTGTGCAGAAAAGCGACGGCTCAGTTGGTAGGATACCGCTGATGCCGAGAGGAGTTGCATAACTCGGTTGTTAGAGCACTCGCCACGCAAGCGAGAGGACCTGGGTTCGATTCCCGGGCAGGGCGTTGGGCAAGTTTCCTTACTCCACACGCCCCTACTCCTAGCGGTAAGTAGGAGCCCAGTTGTTAACCAATTGACGGATGGCTTTTCCGGGGGTAATAAACCCTCCAGAAAAAAAAATGCGCTCACTCAATCCGTAACTGTTTGTGGATAGGCTGCTGTGCGCAATTGACTGCCGCGTTTGGCCCACAAAATATACAGTCACTGCACTTCAAGGTGTATTCCGTGAAACGCTTTGAGACGTCTCGAAGACATGATAAGGCGCTATATCAAATGCAAGCAGTATTATCATTAAGAGGCCAAGGGGACTTGTGCATTAGGTGCAGGAAATCAGCCAGTCAGTAAGTCCACAGAGCACAGAGCACTTATATCAATAACCTGCGGTAGACAGAGACGAGTTATAACAAGGGTCCCCACTGTAAACACTAAACACTACCTTAAAATAGGGTGACCACATTTTGTAAACCAAATCCAGGAACATGTTGAAAAAAATTGAACTGACCACAGTCCTCAGTACCAGAGAAATAGTAATGGCTGTGTTTCTCTAATGAGTGCAGATGTTTTAAAATGTTATTGTTCCTCGTTCAAGTTTGTTGCTCAATTCAAGACATCGGCAATATTTCGCCCAGGGACACAATACCTCATCCGAGGACAGACCCGGAAAAAATAATAGTAATAATAATAATAATCCTTGCATTTGCTATAGCGCCTTATCACATCATCGAGACGGCTCAAATCGCTTCACAGAATATATTGCAAAGTGCAGTGACTGTATTTTGTAGGCGAAAAGTGGAGGCCAATTGCACACAGCAATGTCCCACAAACAGTCGTGGATTGAGTGAGCGCATTTTTTTTGAGACATTTGAACACCCTACCTTAAACCGTAAGATCCCAACATTTAAAACAACACTGTCTGGGATGAATAGGTAAATAGGGATTCAATTCATTAAGCTTCATTGCTTCACTAATGCAGATTCGTATCAAAGCGGGGGCTTTCGAAAGAACGTCTCATCTTTAAGGCGTCTTTGTTGTAACTTACACAACCTGCAAGCATCACCGGGCAATGCATTTCCATTTAGATTGGTTTGTTACTTACAAAAAAAATTAATTTTTTCTTTGATCTGAAAAACAAAGGTGCAGAACCTATGCAGAATCTTTCCCTGTTAAATTGATAATAAAAAAAAGCCTCTTTCATTGAGGTGAAGGCTGATTAATAAAACACAGCCAGCTGTGTGAAAGCACAAGGGCCTGAATAGCTTGCATACGCTGTTGCTATCTCAGACGAAAAAGATGATGCAAGACTCCTCTGCGGTTTATTCCTTAAGCTGATTCTTGTGAGAACTCGCTCGAGCAGAGAACTAATAAAGCTTTTGTTTTTGTACAGAAAAAGCCGTATCTGCCTCCACTGATAAGCCTCTCCTCAATCAGACATCTCAAAGCAAACTCACAGTTTGTGTCTATGTGTGTGTGCATTAAAAAAAAACCCAGCGAGATTCAGAATTAAAAAGCATTTTAACCACAAAGCCGGAATCCCTTTTATGTCGCCAACAAATAGCAAGGTGGGAAAACTCAAGGATCAAGGAGTTGGGTGGACGTTCAGTTGCTTATGATGTGACACTGTCAGATACGAGGCTATAGATTTGGAGATAAAAAGGGTAAGGAGTGTGCGATTTGCTCTCAGCCTTCACAATGCCAGCCTGAATCAAAGTACGTTCACACGTGCGTGTGTGTGTTGTTCATTTTGGACTCTGCGATCAGAAAGAAGCGTGGGGGAGTGGGAACACTAATAATAATATTAATAATAATCCTTACATTTGGCACAGCGCCTTTCACGTCAAGAGGACGCTTTCAAGAGTTCTGTGGAGCTACCTTGCTTGAGGGGCACTATATAAATGCAAGTTGTTGTTGTTTTTGTTGAAAGCGCTTCACAGAGTATGCTACAAAGCGTAGTGACCGTGTGCTTTGTAGGCAAACACGGCAGCCAATGTCTCGCAAAAAGCCATGAAGGGAGTGACCAATTTTATTTGGGGAATTTGTTGTCTGGGACGACGGGAGAAACAACAACTTGCATTTATATAGCGCCCTTCACTGCACGCGTCCTGTAGCTCCCGGGAGTGCAGTGAGGGTGTGGGTTTATTGTATGGTCGGTGTGTGAAACAAAACAGATCAAGCGTCGTTTCTTCCCCTTTCACTAAATCGACAAGAGATTCTGCGCAGTGGCCCTCAAATCCTCCACGTCTAACGCCTTTGGAAATAGCACGTTTCCGAAAACGACAGCTTTTGCCACTTCAGACAAACAGTTCATTCGTTCAGAACAATCAGATCTTATAAAGATATTGCCGGCGACACTGAGTGTCATGTTAATTAACGATGCAGCTCATCATTAACATTCAGCTTTTCCTCTCAATCTCGCAAAGGGGGCCAGAAAGAAACAATTATTGTCATTGACTGAACGGTACTTTTTCGGGGATGAGATGGTCGCAATTCCTGTGGTCTTCGCCTTAAGACCATTATCTATTTGATGTGTCAGCTTCTCTCTCGCCTTCTCCGAATCAGAAGGTTGTGAGTTTAAATCCCACGTCGGGACTTGAATTCACATAGTCTAAGCTGGCTCTCCAGTACAGCCCTGGGTGGGGGGGTGGGGGTGGGTGTTGCATTGTCGGAGGTGCCGTCCTTCGGATGAGACGTTAAAATAAGGTCGCATCTGCTTGTTCAGGTGGAAAGAGAAGGGAATTTCTCCCGGTTTCCTGGCCAACAAATAAAATTGGTCACTCGCTTCATAGCTGTTTGTGGGACACGGCTGTGTGGAATTATGTTGCCACATTTGCCTACAAATACACAGTCACTTCGTTCGACAGTAAATTCAGTGAAGCTCTTTGAGACATCGTTCCAACGTGATAAGACGCTGTACCAAATGCAAGGATGATTATCATACTTATTATCAACTTAAAATGTGAGATTGTGGTGAACTTTGGGAAGTTCTTAAATCCAGACTCTCTTTATAAACCGGTTATTTTAAAGCCCACGAGGAATGTTGAGAATCAGAGCCTTAACCTCAGAACAAAATCTCCCCTGACAGTGGCATGGAATCTTTTAACGCAAGTCTCAAAAGCCAGGCAGTAACTTGGTTTATCATCTCGTGCAAAAGATGACGTCTCAGACATCATAGTGTTCCGCAGCACTGCACTTGGTGCAAAGTGAGAACTCAAAATCCCAACACGGAGGGCTTGAGCCCACTGCCCTCTGATTCAGAGGCTAGAGCCAGACTGGTTAATAATCAGATTTCACATAATGATGCCCCTCAAGAAAAAAGCAGTGAATGGGTTAATAAATCCTGCAGTTTCTGACAAGTCTAAAGGAGCATTTGATAAATTATTCACCACTGGACTTACTCTAATGGACTACCTTCCATTATTTACCGGTTATTCCTTTTATTTTACAACCCGTGAAGGTATTAGCGTTGAGCTATTTAGCAAACTAGTGGTCATTAGTACTTTGAAACAGCCTTTGATAACGGTAGATAATCGATGCTCCGTGTGTAGATGAAATCCTTCAGTAACTGTCACTATCAGTAACATACATGTGGTGTGACGGTACTCCAAATGTATAATGTATTATTCAGCGTGCCTTTAGGCTGCTGTCTTTTCTTAATTCTCTTGGTTTCGGCTGATACATCGTAAGTAGATCACTGCATTTGAGTGAGTGATAACAAACGGAAATGCTTCTCAATTCTACGGAGCAGAAGAGCAGAAGACCTTATACTCAGGTCGATAGGTTCTGGCAGGTAGGAGTAGCTGAAGGTTGACATGTGTCAGTTTGGTTTCCAGGCCTTATCCGTCAGACAGCTGATGCAAGGCATTGACTCAACTCTGGAGGTTGCACAAGGGCAAGCGAGGGAGTAAGAAGTTGAAACCACTTTTTTGTGCCTGGATTTATCCGGTGCCTGGGTCCACAGGGGAGCCTCGGGTGTTTATCTGATGCCCAGATGGGTGTTCATTTGCCTGGAAGTGCGTGGAGTCCTGTAGCTTAAGTGGTTAGAGCACTCGCCTCACAGGCGAAAGGACCCGGATTCGATTCCCAGGCAGAGAATAGGGCAGGTTTCCTTACTCCACGAGTCTCTGTTTACCTAACAGTAAATAGCAACTAGGTTGTCAATGGTGAATCGACTATATTTTGTGGGCAAGAAACGTCACCAATAAAAGCAGATGAGTCAGGGCGATTCCTGAGCGTGTTTGGCTCACCCCACCACCCCCTCCACCCCCTTTAAAGGGTGAGGCGAGGAGGCAGTTTTCTTGGCAGCGTCAGGTGAAACCTCTCTCCCCGTTTGTGAAGGTGATTGAGGCCGGTCGCTCTACCTTTCCCCCAGTACGTGGCTGCCGCGAAACTCACCGCAGATGACTCAGGATGAGCAGCGTTGCTACAGCGATGCATCCTGCGCCAGGCTCAAACACAGGAGAGCGCTCTCAATGACATGACTGCGAAGGTCAGTGAGGCCCATGGCGTCTGGCATTTTGCCTCAATGCAACAACAACATGGAACAGGAAAGCTCACGTTCCGTCAAATACCCAAAGCGTGTTATTAAAAATACCAAGTTGTGTAACAGTAAAATGCCTCTGTTTACTTAGCAGTAAATAGGAACCCGGTTGTTAGTCAATCAATGGGATCGTTTTTCCTGGGGTAATAATTCCTTCCAAATAAAATAATAATAATAAATTGGTCACTCAATCCACAACTGTTTGTGAGCAATTGGCTACAGCGTTTCGCCCGCAAAATATACAGGCAATTCCCTTTACGGAATATATTCTGTGAAGCGCTTTGAGACGTCTCGAAGACGTGATAAGACGCTATATCAAATGCAAGGATTACGATTATTATTATGTTATTATAATAACCCTTGTATTTGATTTGGCTCCTTTTCATGTCGAGAAGACGTGGCGAAGGGCTTGTGTTACTGTATTTTGTGGGCGAATGCGGGAGCCAATTTGCACAAAACACAGACCCACAGAAAGCAGTGAAGTGAATGAGTGATTGAATGGCCATTGAGTGGGATTTTAACCAACTTTATTTGGTGATTGTCGTCCAGCACACTGAGAGAGAGAGAAACTCTGTTCTGTTTATGAATAGCTCAATGGGATCTTTAACATCCACCTGAACAGGTAATAATAATATAACAATCTTTGCATTTGATGTAACGCCTTATCACTGAGACTTCTCAAAGAGGATCTTCTGTAAAATGGAGTGACTGACTATTTTGTGGGGGGGAAAAGCGGCACAAATTCAGATGAGTCCTCAGTTTAAGGTCTCAAGGCACCTCCGAGAATCCAGTGCTTTCCCCTCGCACCGCACTGGAGTTTCAGTGGAGTTCTGTAGCTTAGCGGTTAGGGCATTCACCTGGCAAGCGAGAAGACCTGGGTTTGATTCCCGGGCAGGGCGAAATGTTAGGCAAGTTTCCTTACTCCACACACCTCTGTTTACCCTAGCAGTAAGTTGGAACCCAGTTGTTAGTTGATCGGAGGATTGCTTTTCCGGGGGAAATAATTCCTTAAAAAAATAATAATAATTTGGTCACTCAATCATCAACTGTTTGTGGGACACTGCTCTGCGCAATTGGTTCCCGGGTTTTGCCCACAAAATATACAGTCAATTCACTTTGCAGTATATCCTGTGAAGAGCTTTGAGACGTCTCCAAGACGTGATAAGGTGCTATATCAAATGCAAGGATTATTATTATTATTATGATGGGTTGTGATGATCTTGGCCCTGGGACCTGCTTTCAAAGAAGCTCTTAAGACTTCTCCTGGCCATCTGTAGTGGATTCTGGATGCATTGCTACAGGGGACATGAGCTTTATTCACAAAGCCTCATTAACCGAGCGATATTCAATAGAAGTTGTTAGCACTGGTGTAGGAGAGCAAAGCATCTCACTGCTGCTCTGAATCACAGGGATTTTAAGCAACGCACAACACTAGCAAAAACTAAAGCAAAACAGAGAGAGATGAGTCAACAGTGAAACAATAAAGCAAGTCTGTTGCCTGTTTTATCCTTGTAGAAATAAGGAAGCCTGGATCTGAGCTGCAGGAGTCAGATCAGTGCAGGTCACTTGCGATACAAACTAACTCTATCTCACTTTTCAAAGGCTTCAAAAGACTTTTTCATTCTCCAACGGAGATCCAGGTGATTGCTCTGTTTGTGCAATTATCACCTCAGATCTCTGGCATTTCAGCGCCTTGGGACGTCCTCCTGACATGAAAGGCGCTTTATAAATGGAATCTTGTTGTTGTTGTATTTCAGAGGGAGATCGGAGAAGCTGTGAGCTGGGAGTTTTGACGCTACTGTAATAACATCAGTCTTCTGTTTTCATACAGCGCCTTATACTTTGTCAAAGCATCTCAAAGCGCTTCACTGAGTTTTTTGTAAAGTGCCGGTGACTGTATATTTTGCAGGCGAACTCAGCAATCGAGTTTCACACAGCAATGTTCCCCTCCTCCAACAACAACAACTTACATTCAAATAGCTCCCTTCATGCCGGACGACGTCTCAGAGCTCTTAACAGCAGCGGAGCCCCACGCCCAGCCACGGGGAGGGGGAAGGTGACCGTAGGCACGGTCGAAGAGGAAGGTCTTCAAGCGCGACCTGAAAATGGGGAGAGGCAGTGGGCAAGGTGAAGGGACTGAGGGAGAGAGTTCCAGAGATTCGGGGGGTAGTGATTGAAAGCACGGGAAGAAGATAACCCTGAAGGTGCTGCTGTATCAAATGGAAGGATTATTATAATTTTACAAAATGTAAAAAAGCAAATGGGAACTGGTATGAGAATAATAATAATAATAAAAAAAAGGTATTAAAAAAAATGTCCAATTTTGAAATGAACACATGATTGGATCAGAGCGTGGAATAATGGTTTAATCTGAGTGTATTGATTCAGACAGCTGGAATTGAATCCGAGAGAATGTGCAGCCAACAACCATCAATCATCAGTCAATATTCATTTTGTATAAATAATTGCACGGTGCTTATCCAGCAGCGATCTGTCTTCATCCAATTGACTTCAACGCAAATGCTAGAGACATTTCCTTGCTTGGTGTGTGACAAAACCATTCCATGGGGGAGAGGCTATTTTAGAGCATTAATAATAATAATCCTTGCATTTGATACAGCGCCTTATCACACCTTCACGACGTCTCAAAGCGCTTCACAGAATATACTGTAAAGTGAATTGAATGTATACTTTGTGGGCGAAACGCAGCAGCCAATTGCTCACAGCAGCATCCCAAACAGTCATGAATTGAGTGACTAAATTATTTAAATGTATTTTGAAGGAATTATTACCCCCATAAAAGCGATCCTCCAATCGACTAACAACCAGGTCCCTACTTACTCTTAGGTAAACAGAGGCTCGTGGAGTAAGGAAATTTGCCCAACATTTCGCCCTGCCGGGAATCAAACTCAGGTCCTATCGATTGCAAAGCGAGTGCTCTAACCACTACTTTTTTTTAAATAAAAGAGGCATTGAGGGGAGAGGGGTTTTGCGTTGGGAGAAGAAGAAAGAGCAAGTCATGGTTTAATTTGTTTTAGTCCTGGTATCTGATGATAACTTCATCTCTTAGCCTTGGGACATCCTCCTAATGTGAAAGGTGCTGAATAAATACAAGTTTGTATTGTTAAGAATAAAGTAGCAATAGGGACTCACTTTTGTTTAATGTTTCCACCAAAAATAGGGTGGGGATGGTGGGTAGAGTAATCCTGCATAATGCTGTGAGGCATCCTACCGATGTGAAAGGCGCTACATCGAATGCAAGTATTATTATTATTAAATGCACCGAGGCGCAGGACTGAGAAGGCTACCTGCATTAGATCCACAATTTCTTAATGGTCGTGTTAAAACAAAAAACCCTTAAACAAAATGACATAATCACGTCAATAAATGTCATTTCCGATTCATGTTATTCTGATCTCCTCCACTCGGGAAGATTAAACGCAAGTGGATTTCTGTTCGATGTATTACTGATCACGTCCAGCATCCAAAGTTGATGTTTTATTGCAAGCTCCTTGATTAAACCCCACTTCCCCCCATCCACCACCCATTCCTTGTGAGGTGCTCTCCTGATTTAAACCCAAGGGATCTTGGTGAAAGTTGAGCTAATCCCTCAAATTGTGTGCCACACGTGATCCCAAATCACTTCTGATTAGTTTAATGCAGATTAAGACAACGTGAAGTGACCCAGGTACGGTGCTGTTTTTGTGTGCAATTTCACGGGGACGCTTACTGGGTTCTTTGAGGCAACGACGACTTCAACAATTTATACTGTGCGGTTCACATGGCTTGAACGTGCTAAAGGCCCTTTACAGAGACCACGAGATCAGTTCGGATGAAGAAGGTTCTTCAGTCTACCTGGTCTCATCCCTTATAGAACACCCATCATATTCTCTTCCCAAGAAAGTATATCAAGCTTTTTTTTGAAGAGTACCGGCATCCTGGACTCAACCAGGTTGGGACGTTGAAATAATTGGTTAACTGGAGGAAGGATGTAATACAATAATAATAATTGTTGCATTTGATATAGCTCTTTATCAAGTCTTCAAGACGTCTCAAAACGCTTCACAGAATATACTGTAAAGTAAATTGACTGTATATTTTGTGGGCGAAACACGGCAGCCAATTGTGCACAACAGCGTCCCGCAAACAGACGTGGATTGAGTTACCGCTATTCATTCTTTTCTTTTAGGGGATTACTACTCCCGGAAAAGTGATCCACCAACTACTTACTGCTAGGTAAACAGAGGCATGTGGAGTAAGGAAACTAGCCTAACGTTTCTCCCTGCCGGGAATCAAACCCAGATCCTCTGACCTGCGAGGCGAGCAGGCCAACGAATACCTTACAGGACTTCAAATTGTAATTTCAATCCAAAAGCCAGTAATAAACACTGCCTGCTTTTGACCATGCTTTTGGGCATGTGCTAATTATCACGGGTTAATTCTCACATGCCCAAGCTGCATATTTCTTGATCTCTAAAATTTTAAGAGATATTTGTGAGCAAGGTCTCTGGTTCCCAGTTTGCAATAAATATGGACCCGGCAGGAATACTGACAAGAGATTTTTCTTCCAGATACATCCTATGCATATGTATGCATTGAAACTGACATTTACACAACCTGTGAAATTAAATTAGAAGAGAGAGACACATTGAAAAGACTTGTAGGAATTACAAATCACCACCTTTATCCCCTGTGCTAATCCACAGTGACTTTAGCTACAAAATATATTGAAATCAGATCTTTCCTTCTGTCAAACACTGCGCACTTTTTGTAACACTTATGGGGTGAGGGCTTGATTGCACAGCTTCCATTCGTACCCTTCACAGTGTTGAGCACACAAAGCAGTGCGAGGCATTACCAAAGCAAATCCGACCACATAATCTCAAAAGCAGGAGGACAGGGGTTTAGAGTTGCAAAGGGTCAATTTCAGTACAGATACCAGGAAGATTTTCTTTACTCAGAGGGATAGTTAATGACTGGACCAGGTTGCCAGGAAAGGATGGTAGAGGCCAGAATGCTGAACCCATTTTAAAAAAGTTTGTCACTGTGAGGGGAGGAGGGAGGGAGGGGTTTGGCAGCAGTAAGTTGGTGGGGGGCTTTTGGAAGGATGAGATCAGATGGGCCAAAGGGTCTTCTTCATCCAAGCCAATTTTGCGATCTTGTGATCTAAAAGCTCCAATTCCTAGTGGAATTGTCTCTTAGTCAATGAAAACGCAATAAAAATAAACTCAAATTAAATCAATCCAATCACACTAAATATCAGGCTTTCTCGATCAACTTCTAATGTTTTCTTCACTGAGGAGTTTTCTATCTTTGCCTGTTTTCATCACAATCTCCACTCCGCTCCTTCCCAACTGATCACTAACTGTGTCTGCCGTGTTTTCCTGAAGGTTTGTTTGAAATTTCCCCACTGGCAGCACTCCGCAACAGGTTGAGGCAAGGACATCAAGCAATATCGAACAACAAGTTAGTTGTTGATTTATTCATCCATTCATTATTGAAGGATTTGTTCAAATCACACTTTCAACACTCGCACGGACACATGTGATTATCAAGAAAGGTCCACATGGAACTCAAAGTCGTGAGGGTTTGTTTTGTTTTGTTTTACAGTTGTTGTTGATCCGAAGCAAGCTTAATTAACCTCTGAGGATCGAAGGAAGTTTTGCAGCATTACAAACACGACGGTTGAGAATCCTGATGAGAATAAGAGGAGCAGCACTCGGTGCACTGACTGAGCAGGTCAACAAGTGTCACAATAGAGATTGATCACATAAAGGGATTTCTTAACGAAAGAGAATTGTATTTTCAGCGAGCAGACCACTGGGTATCTAGCCACTGCTTCGCAGTCACACAAACGGAGCTGCTATCCACTTTAGCGACATCCTACAAACAGTAATAGTTCATTAGGAACCTTAGAACATAAGATGTTAAGATGTTCTTCGGTGCTTTTATTAATAATATTATTACTTACATTCGGTACACAGCTCATTTCACTTTCAGAGCAGGTCCCAAAGCGCTTGACAGGATATAATAATAATAATCCTTGCATTTGATATAGCGCCTTATGACAGCTTTGAGACGTCTCAAAGCGCTTCACAGAATATACTGTATAGTGGATTGGCTGTATATTTTGTGGGACTATGTGCTTCATGAGCAAATTTGGGTGAAGATGGACTATTGACCAGGGCTCCACAGGAGAGATCCCAGTTATTCTCTAAAATAACACCACGTGTACCTTTAACATCACATCTGAACCATCGGAACAGGCAGGTATGACCTCAGTCTCTCTCCTGTGTGCTATGATGCATGCCAGCTCTAATAACAGAGAGCTCTCTTGTCCATCACAGCTCATTCCTGTCACTCCGGGGATCAGTCTCATTTGTTCCCCTTTGAAATGGCCTCTGGGCATTATTCCCATGTTTATTTAATGAATGCTTTCTATGCTTTTCCTTTTTTTTGGTTTAAAATGATAAAGGGATTCGATAGAAACAATTTCCTCTGGTGGGGGAATCCACTAAAAGCACGGTGAGAGAGGTAGGTTCTTGTGTTGGACCTTGAATGAGTTGAGGGAGAGAGGGAGGGAGCAAGTTGGAGAGACTGCGAGATGGAGTTCCAGAGAACTTGGGTAGATAGGCTGAAAGCCTGGCCGCCGATGGTGGGGCGGGCAGGGTAGGGGACATGAAACTGGCCTGTGCCTGCTGAGCGAAGGGGGCTGAGGAAACCTTTTAAGATTTAAAGTCAGAAAAAAAAATGTGCGGGGTTCCAAGTAGAGCCATTCGGCATTTCATCAAATTGCACGTCATGAAATTTGCTATTTTATCATGACAAAAAAAATTGTTTAAGTTACTGAATAAAAATTGGGTTTACGTTCCATCCGGATAACACTTAACATGATATTTACCTGAAAATGTCACCAGGCTGCTTGTAGCTTGAAGGTCACATCAGGCAGATGGGTTGCAATTTTGCTTCAATTCTACAAAACGCCTTTACCTCGCTCCCTCTCTTCAGAATCGTTCGATAAACAGTGTCTCTTCGATCATAGTTCAAATAATCATGATAATAATTCTTGCATTTGATATTGCCCCTTATTATGTTGGCAAGACATCCCATGATTTTACTGTGAAGTGCCGAGGGATTTGTGTATTTTGTAGCCAAGTGCTAGCGTCAGACAATTTGCGCCCACACATGACGTGTGTGATCGATTTAATCTGGGAGATGGTTGGGGGAGAAACTCTCTTCTTTTTTCGAATAGCCTCGAGGAAGCTTTAACGTCCGCCTCAGCAGGTAGGTTGAATCTTCACCTTGACCTGTCGGTCGCTAGGGAGGAGGTGACCGCAAGCACAGTTGAATAGCGAGGTCTTCAGTCGTGATCTAAAAGAGTGGAAGGAAGGGGGCAGGGCAGACGATTGGTGCTGACAGTTCAAAAGCGGTAAGTAGGAACCCGGTTGTTAATCAGATCGCCTTCCAGGGATAATAATCTGGGCAGCGCTTTGAGACATGAGGAGGTGCTAGATCAAATGCAGGATTATTATTATTATTATCTTTATTATTATTAGCGCCACGTCAGGAGGATGTCCACAAAAATACAGTCAATTCACTTTACCGTATATTGTGTGAAGAGTTTTGAGACGTCTAGAAGACATGAAAAGCGCTATATCAAATGCAAGGTTTATTATATATATTATTATGTCTTAAAAAAGTTTCGCAGGATTTACTGTAAAGTGTAGTGACTGCGTATTTTCTGCCCACACTCTTAGGAACTCCATCCTACAGTCCCTTCACCTCACTCTCTCCCTTGCTTCTTTCAAGGCACATCTCAAGACCCACCGCTTCAACCGTGCCTTTGGCCACCCTCCTACCTATACCCTCCCTGCCCTCCACCTCTTCTGATCCCAACCTCCTGTTCGGATCCAAATCCCTAACTATCCAGTGCCTTGGGCCGTCCTCCCAATGTGAAAGGCGCTGTGTAAATGTAATTTGCTGTTGTTGATGTGATAGTTATCACTGGTAATAATTTCTAGCCCTCCTCCTCCCAGGACTGATCCGTTTAATAGCCTCAGAACAAAGATTCAGACCTTCTGTGTTCTTCAATGTCATTGGCACACTGTACAGACGCACTATAAGAGCCAGCAGAGTTAGTACACTCACCCCACACAGTGATAATAATAATAATAATAATCCTTGCATTTGATATAGCGCTTTTCACATCTTCGAGATGTCTCAAAGCGCTTCACGGAATACACTACAAAGTGAATTGACTGTATATGTGTGGGCGAAACGCGGCAGCCAGTTGTGCACAGCAACGTCCCCACAAACAGTCGTGGATTGAGTGACCAAATTATTATTTTATTTATTTATTTTCTTGAGGGATTATTATCAGGTGTGTGGAGCAAGGAAACTTGCCCAAGGTTTCGCACTGCCAAATCAAACCCAGGTCTCTCGCTTGAGAGGCAAGTGCTCGAACCAATGAGCTACAGGATTCCATGACTATACAGTCGTGGACTACACAGTAATCAGATAATTAGGACATTGAATAATATATGACCATTGCTGCTCTGAGGTACAATGTTTTTCTGTTTAAAAACCTGCAAAAAAATATTTCCATACCCTGCGCGTACATAGATAATTGAGCAACGGTTTAATTAACACCTCTAGAGGCAATGTAAAAATATAAGTCTTTTGCATGCCTCACACCCTCAAAGATTAGCCCACAGACGCACAGTCACTGCACGTGTCAGCAAAATACCCACAGAGTAACTGCCTTGACAGCAATCTGCCGACGAATAATAACAATAATAATCCTTGCATTTGATATAGAGCCTTATCATGTCTTCAAGGCGTCTCAGAGGGCTTCGCAGGATACACTGTGATGTGTAGCAACTGTATATTTTGCGGGCGAGACTGCCTAACACTATCAGCTAGATTCTACCCATCTCACAGTTGTCATTTTCATTAACTAAACACACGCGCACAGACACACACACACAATCTACACGTATAGTCACTACACTTCACAGCAAATCTCGCAAAGTATCTTGAGATATTTTGATGCTGTGATAAGGCACTGTACCACATGTGAGAATTATTATTTGCAGCCAAAGCAAATTAGTTTGCAACTCTCGAGCTTGGCACAGAAGCGTAGAATTGATTTTTGTTTTCACACTTAGACGATAAAAGAAGCTCTCTCTAACTTTTACTGTAATAAGGTAACCTGGGAGCGACTGAGTGGAGTGTTTGAAGCTGAACAAAAAGGCTGGTCAGTCTCCTCCTTTGGCACCTCAATAAAAAGATTGTCTTTTAACAACCACTGATTTTCAGACTATTATAGTGTGAACAGGTTATACTTTCAGTCAGTGAGATTCTTTAATCCTGCTTCGTAAATAACAATCCTTACACAGAGCTTTTCATGGTAGGAGGACATCCCAAAGCGCTTCACGGGATATATTACAATGTGTTCTCTGGCTGAACCCTGCAGCCAATTTTGTGCACAGCAATATCATAAGAATTAACAGCTTACGTTACATTAATCTAAGTGTTAATAGGAACATTGCTTTCCATGAGTAAAAAAAGTAGCTGTTAAAATGTTAAAGATGCTCTTGAGAAAACTGAAGGTTCAACACTTCTATAATAGACCTTCCTGCTTATGATTCAATTCCCAAATCTAGTTTCCGGTGCTCTTGTGATTGAAACTTGCATTACTGTGAGCGCTAATTAAAATAACAGCGAGGAAAGATCTGAATGTCTGGCGAGTGTCAGTAGGCAAGCTGAAAATGCTAACCCAGTGAGACAGGCGTGGGTTCATCATTTGCAGATGTTGAGAATCACACAATTTCACTACTCAATTGGCTGCAGTGTTTCGCCCACAAAGTACACAGTCAATCTACTTTACAATGTATTCTGTGGACGAAACACGGCCGTCAACTAAGCACAGCAGTGTCCCGCAACCAGTCGTGGATTGAGTGACCAAATTAGTATTTTTTTATTTTGAAGGGATTATTATCCCCCGAAAGCGATCCACCAATCGACTAACAACTGGGTTCCTACTTACTGCTGGGTAAACAGAGACGTGTGGACTAAGGAAACTTGCCTAAGGTTTCGCCCTGCCCGGGAATCAAATCCAGGTCTCTCGCTTGCGAGGCGAGCACGCTAACCACTGAGCTACAGGACTTCATTAAGTTAATGATGGAAAGTTTCTTTGAAACAAAATGCCACGGAATTCACTTAAATGAAAAAAAAACACCCCACGTGTTTTTTTTCCTGGTTAAACGAAAACGTAGAGAAAAAGTGACAAAGAAAGCTGCTCGGACATTGGTTTATGCAAATGGTTTTCTGGAGATGGAAACTGTGAAAGTAAATAGTTTACAGTGCGTAATAGGTCACTGCCTTACAATTTTACTTTCAAAATGTGATGTGTGATTGCTTTACGCGCCAGTGTAAATATCGGTTTGTGTGATTGATGTGCCGGGCTGCAAAGGGATGACAAAAAGCAAGTTACGTTTTCCCCTGCCACGCTTTCTGAGGCTGCTTTGCGTCTCTCACCCGCTGAGTACAGTCAGCGCGGAGATAATTAGTGTGATTTCACTTCCTTAAACAGTGAGGGGACTGAGAAATGTCACACAAAGTTTGAGACGCTGTATCACCGCAACACCAATTTCCTTTTTTTTCTCTAACAAGACGTTTTTGTCTCTTTTAAGTAGGCTCCGAGTTTAAAGAAGATCTTACGAAGATGCAAGGATATCATAAGTGAGAAAAGTCAATGTGAAGAAGGTAACAGACTCCCGAGAGGAGAAGATAACTGAAAGATAACCTCGAACGCTTGTGGATCAAGAGAATTGCGATAAGGTACAAAATTGGCGAGTTTCGAGTAAGAGCAGAGATCAGAAGGATTGCTTACTTCCCTGCAGAGTTAGCAGAGACGCGAAGCAGACCTGGAAAAAGGTAGAAGAAAGTTACACTGATTAACGCCTTAAACGGAAGATGAATAAATGAAGACCCAACTTGCAAGAAAAAAAACATTTGAGAAATGTGAAGCACGAGAACAGACAAGGAGCGCGGCTCAAACGACTTGGCGGCTGTCTCGAGGGACATTGCTGTGCTGTACTGTACACAAATTGGTTGCCGTGTTCGCCTACCAAGCACACAGCTGCTGCCTTCTGCGATATGTCCTCCTGACGTAATAGGAGCCATTTAAAAAGCCTGGATCATTCTCATTATTATCAGAAGCAGAAAATCCCAGAAGGACGTCGATCGAGCATTACGCAAAAGAGAACGAAGGGTTAATCTTACACCTATTTCGACCGTCTCCAAAAAGCAATTTCACATCACATCCCATGACATTCCAGCTAAAATCCAAGAGCCCCTCATCTCCTTCTCACCCACTATAATGGTGCTGGGATGTAATGCCCTGAACAGTGAATTTCTCCCCATCACTAATTTGCACCGTGTCAAAATTGAGCAAAACTCACTAACCCTTCATTAACTAGTAAGGTAATCCATCAATCCTTTTGTTTGATTTTGCATCTATAACGTCTCAAAGAGCTTCACTGATAATTGCTGTAAAATATCTGTATATTTGTAGGTGAACCCAGCAGCCAATTTATGCACAGTAATGGCCCACAAGCAGCCGTGAAGTGAGTGACCAATTTTATCTAATAATAACAATCATTGCATTTGATATAGCGCCTTATCACGTCATTGAGACAACTCCAAACACTTCACAGACCATTCTGTAAACTATGTATTTTGTGTGTGAAACACGGCAGTAAATTATGCACAGCAGTGTCCCACAAACAGTCGTGGATTGGGTGAACCAATTTTAATAAAAACAAACTTTTCGAGGGATTATTATCCCTGGAAAGCGATCTACCAATCGACTAATAACCAGGTTCCTACTTATTGCGAGGCAAATAGAGGCGTGTGGAGTAAGAAAACTGGCCTAAGATTTCACCCTGCCCGGGAATCTGAGAGATTGTTGGGGTAGAGTTCCCTTCTCTTTCCAAATACTGATGCGGGATCTGTAGCATCCACCTGAGCAAGCAAAGAAGACCTCGGTTTAACATCTCATTCGAGCGGCATCACCTCTGACAATGCAGACCACCACCTTTGAACTGGAATGTCAACCTGGATCCTGGGTTTCAAGTCCTGACATAAGGGGTTTGAACCACCAGCTTCTGACCCAGAGGAGAGAGTGACTGGTGACTGATCAAGGCTGACACACTAACTGAACCCCTCACATCGGAGCAGGCCTGTACCAAACCACAAAAAAAGAATATAAAATAAAAAAAGTTCTGCTCTGTGATACTCGCATTACTTTGACACGCAACATATTTAAATAATGATAATCCTCGCATTTGACACAGCGCCTTATCACGTCTTCGAGACGTCTCAAAGCGCTTCACAGAATATACTGTAAAGTGGATTGACTGTATATTTTGTGAGCGAAAAGTGACAGCCAATTAATTGCGCACCACGGCATCCCACGAACAGTCGTGGATTGAGCAACTTTTAAAAAAAACATTATTTTATTTTTAAAGTCAATTTATTTTTGAGGTAGCCACCGAATAAGCCAGATAATACCGTCGGTGGGGGGGAAGGGTAGAGGAGGAAAGGAGGGGAGAGAAGTGATAGAAGTTGCACAGCCGTTGGGAGTAATTCAGCGACTGTAATGAAAACAGTTAAAGAGAATATGCTGTGAAGCATCTTCTCTGCATGACTGTACTTAGCTGCCTCGAGCAACGCTACAATAAAGATTAATATTCAACATATTTTGTTCATCCAGGATGATTTTCAAAACCGAGGCTATTACTGGTTATGAGCCAAACTCAGCAAAGACGCATTGGGATTCACATGCTATACATTGCACAGAGTGAGGAGTAAGGAAATTTGGCCAACACTTCACCCTGCACAGAAACAAGGCTGTTCAGCCCGACTATTCCGTGCCGATGTTTATACTCAACAACAACAACAACAACAAGATTCTATTTATAGGGCACCTTTCAGGTCGGGAGGACGTCTCAAGGCGCTGGACGGTTGGGTCAGGACTCGAGCAGGGGGGGAAATGGTCAGGGGAGGGGAGGGAGCGAGGAGGGGGTAGGGAGTTGAGAGGGGAGCTGAAGGCTCGGTCAAAGAGAAAGGTCTTGAGACCGGCCTTGAAGGAGGAGAGGGAGGAGGCGGCGAAGGCACTGGGGGATGGTTCTAGAGCCTCGGGGCTGAGAGGCTGAAGGCCCGGCCACCGATGGTAGGCAGTTGGGGCGGGGGATGTGGAGTAGACCGGAGCCAGAGGAACGGAGGGTACGGTAAGGTAGGTAGGGGGATAGTAGGTTGGAGAGGTAGGAGGGAGTGAGGCCGTGAATGGCCTTGTAGATGAGGATGAGGATCTTGAATTCGATCCTCTGGGGGATGGGAAGCCAGTGGAGGCGAGCGAGGGTGGAAGTGATGTAGTCGCGAAGCCTGGTGCGGGACAGTACACGACCTGCACGTACACGTTCCCCCAACCCTTCCTGTTCTCCTCTCCTAGCCCCCTCCATTCCCTTCTCCCTCATGTACGTTGGGTTCTCTGAATGACATCAATATGTTTTGTTGCAATCACAGCTTCCGACTGCGAGTTCCACACTCACCAACCTCTACGTGAAAAAGTTCCCTAATAGATCTCCTACTGGCTATTTTATATTTAAACCCCTCCATCCACCCGTCCACCCTCCCTCCCAAGTTTGGACTCATCAACAAATGACTTGTGCTTCCCATTGGATTCATACGGTGCCTCAAATGTGGTCTGTGAATTATATACAAAGAGGAATTAGAACATGGCACTATTTGTCAGGGTTTGTTAGACTGTACAGTATTTTATTCACAGGGAAGGTTCTGGGCAGTTAGTCAATTACATTTGATCTTTTATTTCACGTTGGGAGGTAGATTTTCTCAACAGATTGCTTAATTAAGAAATCTTAAAGATTTTAATTAAATTTTAATTAAACTGAAAGACTGGATATTGTCAACATTCCAGATATTTAGTCCTGTATCTCAGTGGTTAGAGCCTCGCAGGCGAGAGACGTGGGTTCTATTCCCGGCAGGGTGAAATGTTGGCCAAGTTTCCTTACTCCACACTCTTCTGTTTACCTGGCAGTAAGTAGGAATCTGGTTGTTAGTCGATTGGCAGATCTCTTTTCTAGGGATAGTAATCATTAAAAAAAAGAATAATTTGGTCACTCAATCCACGACTGGAGACCGCTGTGTGCAATTGACTGCCGTGTTTTGCCCACAACTATACAGTCAATTCACTTTACAGTATATTCTGTGAAGCACTTTGAGACGTTTAGAAGACGTGAAAAGTGCTATATCAAATGCAAGGATTATTAGTATTATTATTTACAGTATATCCTGCGCTTTCACAAAATTGACCTCATGGATAATCGGGTTCACGATTCAGACGAATGCTTGCTAATGCGACTCACATTTGTTGCATAGTACTCATCAGGATATCTTACCCACAGCTCCAGGTTAATTAGAGGTCCTGATAATGCATTGGATTATGGCCATTGGGTTGACTGCTTGTGGTAATTTGCGTTTCTTCACACAAAGCGTACAACAAATCTTTTGATCCTTCTTATTACTGTTGATAATCTGCCATTTCTTGCAATCAGTCTAATCGTGTGGTTATCCTCAAATGACTCTTATGATCTCTGAAACTGCTTGAGTATCTTGGGGTGGTCTCTGAAGAGAGGCAGAGAGTGCGGGGTTATGTTACACTGAAGATTTTTGCCTAAGACCAATCGACAAAACACAATGGTTAGTCCTCAGCTAGAGTACTGTGTTCAGTTCTGGGCAACACACTTTAGAAAGGATGTCAAGGTATTGCCTGAAAGGGTGGTGGAAGCCGATTCGAGAGAGAAATCGATAATTATTTATGAAGGACAAGTTTGCAGGGCTGTAGGGAGAGAGCGGGGTAGTGGGATTAATTTGGATAGCTCTTTTCAAAGAGCCGATGAGCCGAATGGCGTCCTTCTGTGCTGTATAATTGTATGGTTCTATGGTTCTAATGATCAGAGCATGGGGATCTAGAGAAGGAAAGGCATTTGTCTTCTCAATCCCATTCCATCACAAACCACTCCATGACATTGTGTACCGACGACAACAACAACTTTCATTTATATAGAGCCCCTCACGCAGAGTAGCGTCCCAGAGCATAACACTCACTCGTTCTCATCCCATATCCCTGGCATCTCACCCCATCATTTAATATCTCTATTTACAGTATGGACTATATCTATCTCTTCCAATTTTACATATGTGGCTTTTCAGGTCATAGGATTGTACCTATTCTTCTAGATACAACGTGAACATTCCTCCACATTATATCTATAATTAATAATAAATATTAAAAGCAATAATAATTCTTGCATTTGATATAGCACCTTTTCACATCAGGTGGACATCTCAAAGCACTTCACTCTATTTATTGTTAAGTGTAGTGACTGTATTTTTGGCGATCGCGGAGGCCCAATTTGCACAAGGGAAATGTTCCACATACAGACGTTTTGGCGATGTGGTGAGGTGCTGTGTCAAATACAGGGATTATTATAGAGCTTCCATCTGAACAGCGCCTTAGCTTGTTGAAATGTTCACACCGCTTCACAGGCAATAACAGTTAATTGCAGGGATTGTTTGCGTAGACAATCACTGCAGTCTTTCTGAACAAGCAAAGGTTCCACTAACACCAATGTTGACCAGTCGATCTGCAGGATTATTGGCGGGACATGAATTTACCCTCTACCTGAATCGCACCCGGACAGAACTTCAGTTCTCATCTCATCTGAAAGCCATGCAGCAAAGTACAGGATTCCCAACTGGGATTGGGCTGAATTGACATTATATAACCATCGCACACCCACAGGAGAGACGGAGGGTGGTGGGGGGGAATTGACCAAAGGCACGGTCGAAGAGGAAGGTCTTGAGATGGGACCACCATTCTTTCAGACTTACTAACCAACCCGCAGCCCCCACTTCCACAGCCTGCAGGCACCTAATCCAATTACACTGGCTGGATTTGTTCATCAGTGGACCCCCCCCACCCCTCCGCCACTCCCTTTTTTTTTCCTATTAGCCACTTTAAGCCATTTGAAATCTCATCTTCAGGGCTGGCCTCCGTGACCCAGCAGTGGAATCCCTCCTGAGGATGGAAGCTTAATGTGACTCAATAAGGAGAAGGGCTTGAAGCTCAGTCGTGGTGTCATGGCTTAACCCAAACAGGGCTCTACAGCGTCAGAAACACGCACTCCGCGAACTTGTGGCCCTAGCGATTGAGACACGGGACCAAAAGGGAGTTCATCTCACAGCCGAGGCCTGTCTATTTTAAAACGAGGCGACGTGATAAGTGTCAGGAGTGGGATTTCCTCCTGGGCGAAGGCCTCGATGTCTTATCCCGCTCAATGCTGACAGTTTAGCTGAGTCTGATTTTGCCTAATGCAGCCTGGAGATTAAAGAAGTAACAGGTGCTTACGTGATCAAGGAGAGAAGATGCCGGCAGAGGACAATCCACTGCGAGTGAACGAGAGAGACAAAGAGAGAGAGAATTGGTTGAATTTAGATGTTTAGCAGCTTTCGAGAGCCAGTGCATCCTCGAACTCGTCACAAATCCACTGTAGCCGTGTGTTGCTGTAGCCATGGGAACGTGACAGGGCGCAGGTTAGACACCGAAAGCTTGTAAATTGCAGAGGTACTGCATACAATAAAGACTCAGCCGCCCACTAATGAGCAACTTGCCAATAAATTCTCAAGAGAATTTATTTCATTGGCTAACTAAAGAGGTCGGTCACGTCTGCGGGGTGGGGTCTGGACCATCGTGACTGGAGGCGACGCATTGTAACTGAGTTCCCACGGCCAAGATTAATCTTTCGTCCACAAAAACATACAGTCGATCCACTTTACGGTATATTTTGTGAAGCGCTTTGAGACGTCCCAAAGGCGCGATGAGGCGCTATATCGAATGCAACATTGTTGTCGTGCTGTCAGCGCCTACCAAACACCACAACATTTCCGCAAATGGAAATATCATCTCGCCCACATGGGTTTATTTTGGTCCTCGGTCAACCAGCTAGCGACAACGACAACAACAAGGATCTCTGCACTTGATACAATAAAGAAAAGCCTTCAAGTGCATCGCGGGGGATTTGGTGTCCAATCCCGTGAGGATTTTTTTTGTTTGGAGCTTAACAGCTCACATCCGTGTATTTAGCGACCAATTCTGTCCGGTGAAGCTCTGTTACCAGTGGTGAAAAAATTCGAATCATTTGGCTGTTTCGCCTCTGTGTTGCTTGTAAGGTGCAGTTCAGCTGCTGCATTCGCCTGCGTGACATTCCCTTCATTTCTGATTAACCTCATTCTGTTTGAAATAAATGCAAAATGCACTGTATAAAACGGGGATTGTTGTTTAAGCGTATCGAGGTGACTCTGCCACGAATTAGCAGCAAGTAGGATCCCAGTTGTCGGTCAATTGGCGGAATGTTTTCTGGGGGTAATAATTCCTAATTCAACAAAAAAATTATTTGGTTACTCAGTCAATGACTGTTTGTGGGACACTGCTGTGTTTAATTGGCTGTTTCACCCACAAAAACACACACTCTCTACTGTTTCCTCCCCAACCCCCATTTGCGGTCTTGGTTGATCACGAGAGTTCTCTCTTTATGATAACAACCATAACCTTTACACCTGGTATAGCAACTTTCCCGTCAGGAGAGCGTCTCAAAGCAGGATTTTACTGTGAATTTACAATATATTTACAATATATTTTGTGAAGCGCTTTGAGACCTCTCAACAACATGACAAAGCCCTATATCAAATGGAAGGATTATTATTATTCTAAGAATATGAGAGCTTCAGTATTGTAGATTAAAATTGGATTTTGCCTTAAGAAACTTGCTCCCGTACAACATACGTACCACAATAATAACCGAATGCTTTACTGCTGGTCACTCGTTGGTTGGGGGCATTGGCTTGAGTCACCACGTTTGATTTTTTGGGGAGGGATTATTACCCTTCCAATGATTTAGTGTAAAGTATAGTGACTGCGTATTTTGTAACTGAACGAAACTGGTTATCTTGCTTTTTTCACCCCCATAGCGCCTAAAGTACACACCGTCTCTCGAATATTTGTGAACTGTTGACTTGGTTTCCCTCCGAAACTAATTATCGTCGCAGAGCAGCGTGACCTAGTTAAGACCTGGTTTGAAGTGCATCCTTGTTCTCAGAGTTACACAGCTTGGCACCGGGGAGGGATACTTCTCTCTGCTCACAACAAATAATTTGGCATCGTCCCAACCTGACCTTTCCGTGAACTTGCAATTTTAACATCTTTTTCCTTTCGGGGTCAGAAGGTTTGACGTACATGAATAAAGGTTTGTCCAACCTCTCTAACCTCTCATTACGGCTAACTGCAGACAGCAGGACAAAACTGTCAGTGTATTTTACATCTTCTCACACGGTCCTCTTCATTTACTCCAATGGCAAGTTAGTCCACCCCAGTGTGGAGTCTTAGCCTACGAGACCACCCTGTCTTAAAACTTAAGACGACGCAGCGTTTCGGAGAAGTCTTCAATTCAGTCTTAATTAGAAATCCACTTCTTTCTCAGACCTGCTTCTCAATGGAGAATTTAGCTTCGGGTTGAAGAATCTCTCACAAACCCACAAGTTTTAACGTGAAATATTCTTAAATCCTACTTTGACTTGCCTCTTTGACTGCGCCTACGATTATCTTCTCTCTCCAACCCCCCACCCCGAACCCACATTTGCAGTGTTGATTGATCCCGAGAGCTCTCTCCTTATGATAATAACCATAACCCTTACATCTGCTATAGCAACTTTCATGTCAGGAGAGCGTCTCAAAGCCTTTCGCAGGATTTTACTGTGAAGTGTAGCGACTGTGTATTTTGTGAGTGAACGCAGCAGCCAGCTTGCTCACAGCAACGTCCCACAAAACCTCGGAGCGAGCGACCAAAGTTATCTGGGGGATCACCAGCCAGGAAAAAAATTCCGAACCTCTGTGCGGATTCGGAAACCGCTTTTTCCGCAGATCTTAAAACAGGACAAAGGTCACACCGATAGCCCTCTGAGTTCTCCCACCACGACAAAGAGCTACAGCAATAAAAAGTTCTCTCCTTCCGCTGTGCTGTAGAATTTTATATTGCAAGACCTCACTCTGAGCTCACGAAAAACACAGGTTTTATTTTTGATCAGTGCACTCAGGCATACTGACAGGTTGCTACCTTTGCTTCTTTCCCTTTTCCCAGGGCTGTAAGGTTATATGAGAAAAAAAAATCCATCTCTTTGGTGTGTGACATTTGATTTTCAACAGAAAAACAAAGGGGAATGGGGAAATAAAGAGGAAAACGATGTCATCGCCAAGGTCCTAGCATCCACCTTGTGTTGGTTGGTGAAACGTCAAACCCGATGTTGCAAGATGTCACAAAGAAAAGTTTGGGATGAAGAAAACTCTTTGGGCCATTTGATCTCATCCTTCCAGAATTCCTACCTTTCTCTCCCATTACAGTCCCAGCATTGGCTGCCCGGCCAAAATACACAGTCGTTACGCTTTACCGTGAGATTTTGTGTAAGCCCTTTGAGATGTTTCAACAATATAATAAGGCGCTATATCAAATACAGTGTATAGGAGCGAGCCCCAGAATACCCAGTGCCAGTGAACTCCTGTTCACCCTGTGTGTTTGCGCTTTAGTTTCGTTCAACTCAGGGCAGAAAGTCACACGTTAACCTATTCAAGTATAACAAGCCGTCAGATTTATATTGTGGATGAATTAGCCAAACCGATAAAAGGTTTAAAGGTTTGCTTCCCAGCTTAAGCCTCGTCACTAAGGTTGACTGTGTGCATTTCCAATTTAACGGACACACCTCATGCGTACTTTGGATTATTGCACACAGAGCAGTCTCTCCATTGGCGGTTTTAGCTCAAAATGACGACAGTAGAGACTGACTCCACCCAGGCGTGTCTGATGGCTCTGACTGTCCGTGGATTGCTCACGGAGATTGCTCAGAATATTTGGACAGTACAAATAGAGAGTAACTAACACCTTAAATCAGACGACGCCACAGGTTTTAAAATAAACCCTGCAATTTTTCACGCCCTTGCAGAACAGTCACTCTCGGAACCTTCAATGCGCCTCAGCTGCCGTTTTGCAAATGAACGGCAAACGTGTAAAGATTCATCACCGTCAGCCGTATCCAAGGTAACGCCTGAGCAGTTTGGGATGGCGCAGTTACACAGTATTGGCCAAAATATCCCTCGATTCCGTACGAGAGGGACTGGGAATCGCTGCGAACCACTCGAGTACTACCATCCCTAAATCAGGCAACGGTTTCACCAACATGTGGGCCAATCTGACAGTCCCACTTGCCGCTGCTGTCGGGACAGGGGCACAGTGGCTGAAATCTCACCCATCGACAGAGTTCGACAGAGCGTGGGGGAGGGGGTGGGGGGGGCGCGGGGGCGGGCATGAAGCAGGCCAGAGCTGGCAGAGAGGGGGGGGGAAACAGGGTGTTGCAGAGATAGAGTGGGGGCAAAACAATGCAAGAACTTAAAGGGAAGGACATCTCATTCGAAGGACAGCACCACCACCACCAACAGCAACAACTTGCATTTATACAGCGCCCCCTCACGCAGGGCAGTGCCCGAGAGCATCTCCAACAAAGCAGCAGTGGGGCGTCAGCCTAGACTGTGAGTGCAGACTCCCAGTGCGACTCAAAATGGATGGACCTTGGTCTTCTTTTGTCTAGCATTTCTGACGTCGTTATGTTCTTCTGACTCGAGGTTCCTGCAGGCCAAGCCGCGCTGTGCAGTGGGCTTAGTTAGACTTTTGCTGCTGCTGTGTTGAATTGTCCGCTTGCTCCAGTCAAAGCTGTCAAACATCTGTGAGCAGCCAGTGCTAATCTCTTAAACTCCTTCACCAAAGAGCCTGCATAAAAGGGATTCAGCTGGAGAATGGGAGAAATCTCACTCAGACAGATTACCCATCACAGTACATCAATTTCACCGCTTATATCAATTGGATTAGTTTTTTACAGGGCTATTCACTTCCCAGTCTATCAGACCTCAGCGTCATTGCCTATTACTGCACTTTGGTCTGCCGTCAGCACAGGGAATTCAGTGCTTAGCTTTCTCAGGCTATGGGATTTAAGCGCAATAATAATAATTATAATAATCCTTGCATTTGATATAGCGCCTTATCACTTCATTGAAATGTCTCAAAGCTCTTCACAGAAGATACTGTAAAGTGAATCGACTGTATATTTTGTGGACAAAACGTGTTTCAATTTGCACCTTCCAGTTGATCGGCAAAGATTAATTCTGATTTGTTTCCTCTCTTGTTGTCACTTTAACAATGAGCTTCATTCAGGCTCAATAGCCAAATCATCTTTCAAACAAAGCCAGGCTTTCACAGCTCCTGAAATTCCTGAAGGTCTTAGTCTTTTAAGACGCTGCAGAATTTTTATGGGGGGAAAAAAATCTTAAATTCGACAAATTCATGGAAACATTAACGATAATGGAGGCTAAAGCCAGCCCATGAGGTTTCTG
Organism: Callorhinchus milii; assembly: GCF_018977255.1. Taxonomy (NCBI): domain Eukaryota; kingdom Metazoa; phylum Chordata; class Chondrichthyes; order Chimaeriformes; family Callorhinchidae; genus Callorhinchus; species Callorhinchus milii. The sequence goes on along the minus strand of NW_024704758.1, from coordinate 2,734,106 downwards.
AGCAAGTACAATGAGATGTGTTTGTGTTAAAATGATTTTATACAGTCACTTTACTACTAAAAGATCATGTGAGTTGTACATGTGCATTTACACTGAGGTGCCTATATGTTGTTCCTAAAATACTATCTGCTCCAGAAATTGTGCTCCAGTGATAAGAGCACATCTGACCATGTCTGTTTATACCTAGTCTACTATTCAATCGCCTGCGAAGCACAGTCACTGCATGTTACAGTATATCCTGCGAAGTGCTTTAAGATGTCCTCCTGGTGGCATATCAAATGTAATAATTATTATTACTTGGCTGTTAGCCTGCTTCCGTTCCTGGCATTCCTGCCGCTGAGTCAGAGGGTTGTGGTTCAAGCCACACTTTGTACTTAATGTAGTTTACTCCTGTACAAAGCAGTGCTGGGGGTGGACGGGGGAAGAGAGGGGTTACCACTGCATTGTCGGAGATACCATCCATCAGATGAGACATTTACTACAGTCCCGTCTGCCTGTTTAACCTTGACGATAAAGATCCTGTGACATTGTTCGAAAAGATAAAGAACTTTCTCTCTCCCTCTGTCCTGGCCAACAATTCCCCCCATATAAAGTCGCTCGTTCACTTCATGGCTGTTTGTGTGACGGTTGCTGTGCGCAAATCGGCCGCCGCATTCGCCCGCAAAACACGCGCGGTCACACCACTTTACGGGGGTGTCCTGCGAAGCGCTTCGAGATGTCCTCCCGCCGGGAAAGGCGCTGTAAGGATTAACATTATCATTAATAATTTTCAATGATGGAGGAGTCAGAACCTTAAAGGTGGGGGAACGAGGTGCTGCATAAGTCCCAGTGTTCCACAGATTGCTGAGCACGGGAATTTCTTAAATTAACTCAGCCTTCGTCCCCACCCGCTCTGGGACCCTATTCGGCCATTCTATTAGATCACGACTTATCTGTGCCTCAAGACCCGTTACCCGCCTTTGCTCCATATATCCCTCGATACTCTTTACCTAACAGAAACCTATCCACCTATCAGTCTTGAAAAAAAATTCGATTGATCCAATCTCCTTGAATTGATGCAGGGCAGAGAATTCCAGATTCCCACTATACAGTGGAGTCCTGTAGCTCAGTGATTAGAGCACTCGCTTTGCAAGTGAGAGACCTGAGTTCAATTCCAGGCAGAGGGCCAAACCTTGGGCAAGTTTCCTTACTCCACACAGAGCCTAATAATAATCCCTCCAAAACCAAAAACAATAATAAATTGGTCATTTTCAATCTACGACTGTTTGTGGGACATTGCTGTGCGCAATTGGCTGCCGCGTTCGCCCACAAATATACAGTCAATTCACTTTACAGTGTGTTCTGTGAGGCGCTTTGGGACGTCCTCCCGACGTGAAAAGCGCTGTATCAAATGCAAGGATTATTATTATTATTTTATTATTATCTTGTGTGTGTGTAACAGTCTACAGTGAGACTCAAGCCTGTGGATTTCACACAAAGGAACCAGGGCAACAACAAAAAAGAAACCCAAATGAGCTCAACAGGTGTTGGCTCAGGTCTCTCCAGGCTGACTGTATGGCTTGGGCTATAATCAGCTTTTCCCCTCCTTGATGTGACCCACTTAAGGGATCCGAACCGCGCTGTTCCACACAGTTCTGTCGGAACTTCCAACTTGTCAGGTCCTTTCTTAGACAAAGTCACAGACACAGACACACACACAACACACACACACACACACAACACACACACACACACAGACATGATCTCCAGCCAGTGAGGGTTTGGGGTTGACCCTTTCATGTCCTTGCAATTTGGGGGACAGATAGAGGGAGAGACACAGAGAGAGAGAGATACAGAGAGACACAGAGAGAGACATACACACAGAGAGAGACACACAGAGAGAGACACAGAGAGAGAAACACAGAGAGAGAGAGACACAGAGAGAGAGAGAGACACAGAGAGAGAGAGAGAGGAAATCCTTATGGTTCCAGCGCCTGTTTAACTTGCGGTAGAGATGTAAAAGGGTTTCTTTGCTGAGAAACTGAAGGCTGGAGATTGGGGAGGGGGTTGAGTGTTGAGAGAGAGAGAGAGAGGGGGTGTGTGGAGGGTGTTGAGAGAGAGACACAGAGAGAGAGAGGGGGAGAGAGAGAGAGAGAGAGGGGGTGTGTGGAGGGTGTTGAGAGAGAGACACAGAGAGAGAGGGGGAGAGAGAGAGAGAGAGGGGGTGTGGAGGGTGTTGAGAGAGAGACACAGAGAGAGAGGGGGGGAGAGAGAGAGAGAGGGGGGGGAGAGAGAGAGAGAGGGGGTGTGTGGAGGGTGTTGAGAGAGAGACACAGAGAGAGAGAGAGAGAGGGGGGGGAGAGAGAGAGAGAGAGAGGTGGAAAGTGATGTGTGGGCTCAAACACACTGGGAAGTTGTCTCTCGGGGTCCCGGCGGCTGTTCGGTGGCTATGAGCAACATCACCTCCAATGGCACTGTGCCGCTCGGCTCCAGGCGATGGCAGAGAGATGTCCTGTCTCTGGTGTTGGGGTCTCTGCTCATCCTCTTCATCGTGGGCGGCAATGGGCTGGTGTGCCTGAGCGTCTACACCGAGAGAGCCTTGAAGACCACCACCAACTACTTTATAGTCAGTCTGGCAGTGGCTGATCTCCTCCTCGCGGTGCTGGTCCTACCGCTCTACGTCTACACAGAGGTAAAGGGGGGAGTCGTCTTCTTTACCCCCACTCGAGTCTGTGAAGTGACCCCCTCTCTACCCCCCTTCTCCCCCCTCTCTCCCCTCTCTCCCCCCTCTCCCCCCCTCTCTCCCCTCTCTCCTCCCCTCTCCCCCCTCCCCCCCTCCCCCCTCTCCCCTCTCCCCCCTCTCCCCCTCTCCCCTCTCCCCTCTCCCCCTCTCCCCCCTCTCCCCCTCTCCCCCCTCTCCCCCCCTCTCCCCCTCTCCCCCTCTCCCCCCTCTCCCCTCTCTCCTCCCCTCTCCCCCTCTCCCCCTCCCCCTCCCCCCCTCTCCCCCCCTCCCCCCTCTCCCCCTCTCTCCCCCTCTCCCCCTCTCCCCCTCTCTCCCCCCCTCTCCCCCCCCCTCTCCCCCTCTCCCCTCTCCCCCCTCTCCCCTCTCCCCTCTCTCCCCCTTCTCCCCCCTCTCCCCCCAACACCGTTCTCGCTCACATCAGAGGTTCCCTTTGGAAATCTCTGCAAAGAAAAGAGTTTCGGGCAATTCGGGTCTCGATGCGTACACAGTGCAACCAATTCATTGCAAGTGTAAGAGTGTGGAGGAGAACTATAATTATTGTATGTGTGAGTGTGTGTGTGTGTATATATATATTACACTAAATGATTGCATTTGATATATATATATGGTCATATATGGTGTGTATATGTTATATTACACTAAATGATTGCGTTTAATATATATGGTCATATATGGTGTGTATATATTATACTACACTAAACGATTGCATTTAATATATATATATGGTCATATATGGTGTGTGTATATTATATTACACTAAATGATTGCATTTAATATATATATATGGTCATATATGAAACTATTGCAGAAATCCTTGCCTGCAATAGTGTCACGTTCACCACAGTGCAAGGATTATTATGTTACTGTGTATTTTCTCTTTCTCTCTCTCTCTCTCTCTGGCTTGTTTTAATGACAGGGGGGGTGGGGGATTGGGGGTGGGCTTGGGGGAACCCTGAAATCCAGGTGGGTTTGGAAATTGCTCGATTCGCAAAGATTCGATACGTTTTATCTTCCAAAAAGATGTTTAAGGGAAATTGAATTATTTATTATTGGTTATTGTTGTTGCCAGTAATTTCGCTCAGGAAAGGGAGAAATCAAGGGGGAAATCAGGGTCGAAATGGACAAATATTACCCCCCCCACCACCAGAAAGCACCAAACGAGCAAAGGATAGCAGTGTTCTTGGCATAACATGTTTTCAGTCAACCACATACATACACTCAGTGGGGCGTGTTATAGGTGGTGTGTGTGTGTGTGTGGTGGGGGTGGGGGTCAGAGAATCTGTTGGATTGAAATCATTTATCCTCATTACTTTTAAAGATCTCCAAAGGGAGACTCACATTTTTCGACCGACCGATCGATACCAGAGTAAAAATATATACTGTAACAGCCCTGTCGCCTCCAGTGCGGAGTGGGGCTGTGCAATACACTTGCACATATTTACACTTGACCTTAGTTACATAACAGGGATCAGGTTTAGTTGGGCTCCTGGCAGGGGATTGGGGTTGATGGACATGTCAACATCAGCCTCACCAACTGGGATTTTCCTCATCACAGCTTTGAGGTTTGACCTCCGCGAAAAGGTCTTTTTTTGTCCTTCTTCGGTTTATAGATTTTTTTCCTCTATTGGCTTTCCGTAAAATTCGCACCAACCGTGAGCGTGACTGTCTGTTTGAGTGTTGCTCACTCTCGTTTCTCATCAATACAAATCACATTTGTACAGCGCCTTTCACGACAGGAGATGTCCCAAGTCCCATGTGCTGGCTTACATTAAATTCCATATTGCTTTCCCAAAGTGAGAGGCGCCATAAAGTACGAGGATTATATTAATATTATTAATATTACTAGATAATTATTTGGGGAGGACACGTTTGCAGGGCTACGGGGAGAGAGCGGGGGAGTGGGATTGATTTGGATAGCTCTTTTCAAAGAGCCGGCACAGCCATGATGGGCCGAATGACCTCTTTCTGTGCTGAATAATTCTATGATACTGTTTGGCAGTTTTGGTTCAGTGTGGTTTATGCATTAAATCCATGCTAAAATGTCAGCACTGATGGGCTGGAGGAGAGGTGCGACAAGGACTTTATAGAGGTGTTTAAGATACTTAACAGGGTAGAGAAAGTGAACCTAGAATAATCCTTTCAACAACAACTTGCATTTATCGAGTGCCCCTCACATAGGGTAGGGTCCCAGAGCTCTTTCAGATACTCTGGGGCAGCAGGGCAGCAGGGAAAAGGTTCAGTGCTGTGATAGACAATTTCCTGCAGAAACCAGGAAGTATTTCTTTGCACAGAGAATAGGCAGTAAACTGAGAAAGAGAAATGGGGCATGCGATTAATTCAGGACTCAACAGCTCAGTTTTAGGGTCCAGTTAAAAATCGAAAAGAGCAGTGAAATCTGCGACTGCCTTCTTTTTGTAAAAAAAACAGAAATAATTAGGAGTTCACTCGAATTTCACTCCAGTTATTACTTTAAGAAGCAGTTGATCAGTGACTGCGTTCTGGTGTGAATGAACACTCCATTAGGGCACAGCTAAGAGAGAAGGCTGCAGGCAAGATGAAGTCATAGAGTATAATTCAGTTCTCTTAATGGCGGAGATGGGTTCATTAAATCAGAAGTCTTTAGTAACTGAGTTTCTCTCTTCCCCCCCACCCCCATTTGTTCCAGATTCCTTAGTGATTCATTTCATATCCGTGGGACCTTGTTGTACGCAGATTAACCACATGTTTTACTGACAAACACACAGTCACTTGCTCTTAAATATATTGGTGCTTTCTGCTTCAGCACGTTCCCAATATTACTACAACTAATAATAATTTCTAAATGATTTTCAGTGATGGGTCAGCCAGACCAATAACACTGCCACTTTACATATCAATGGATATTACTTTTCTTTTCTTAATACATTTGAGCTTCCTAAAAAAGCGACTCTTTGCAGGAGGTTGACATTTTGTTCACCAGGTATTTTGTCAAACAATTTTTGAATAGTCTTATTAACAGCCGCAGTTGCAGTGACGATTATAATAATAATCCTTGCATTTTGATATAGCGCCTTGTCACGTCTTTGAGACGTCTCAAAGCCCTTCACGGAATATACTGTAAAGTGATTTTACTATATATTTTGTGGTTGGAATAGGAACTATGTTCGTTTGTTTTACATTGTCACACACGTCCGCATTCAATTTGCAGATCGATAGGTTTCCTGATTTTCTCTAATAATAATCCTTACGTTTGGTATACACTTGAGCCAGGGGGTCCAAGATACTTTTAGAAGGACGGTCACTTGAAGCCACTTTACAGTCGGAAGTTGAAAGGTGTTGATTGACTTGTGAATGAATGTTTTTTTTTCTCCTCTCAGTTTCAGGGAGGAGTGTGGACCTTAGGCACGGTGCTGTGTGATGCGTTGATGACAATGGACGTGATGCTCTGCACAGCCTCGATATTCAACTTGTGTGCGATCAGCGTAGACCGGTCTGTACTCTATACTATTTTGGATTAGAAGAGGGACAGAGAGAGAGAGAGAGAGAGAGGCTGCGGGGGTTGGGCAGTTACATATATAAATATGGAATATGATAGGGAGAAAACAAACATGAGAGAAGTGCGAGAATTAAATGGTCCATTAAGTAATGTGGCTATTCTTATGAAAGCATCCTCAATGTGGCAGATAGTGAAGGGGAAGTTTCACTCTGGAACTCCATCCCACGGTCCCTTTGCCTCGCTTCCTCCCTCGCCTCCTTCAAGGTCGGTCTCAAGACCCTTCTCTTCGACCGTGCCTTTGGTCTCCCTCCCACCTCTCTGCCTTCCCTCACCCCTACACCATCCCTCCCCCATGCTCGGGCCCCGACACCTGACTGACTGTTCAGCGCTTTGGGACGTCCTCCCGACGTGAAAGGCGCTCTATAAATGTAATTTTGTTGGTGGTGGTGTTGTTTCTGACATTGATGTGTTTATCTGATGCATTAACATGGCTGTAAAAATTGTAGCCTGAGACAAATGTAGCCTGAGACACAAGTACCTCTTTGACTGAGCTTTCAGTCATCTTTCCGCTCCACTCTACACTTCTCCCCACACCCCCACCCCCGCCAATCCCCAACTCCCCTGGTTCCCAGGCAGACGGGGGGGGGGGGGGGGGGGTGTTTGGGCAAAACCCTCACCACTGCTGGTGGGGTGGAGTGGGCGGGGGACGTGAAGCACACCAGATAAAGGAATTCATAAATAAATGAGCAAGACTTGTATTCAGCTCAGTAATGTCCTTCATCTATAAGTGGTAGAACATATTAATAAGCAGGCAAATAAGTATTGGCCTCTCACAACACTGTCTTAATCATAGCTTAAGTCGGGATCAATGATAATACCCGCAAAGCCTTTTGCAAAATCAGATTGCCTACAAAAATATACACGCAGCTTCCACTTTAAACAGGATTGCTAACGTTGCTCATTTTTAAAAGTAGAATTCTCAGTTTAGTTTGGATACTCTTAAGGACGGTGATGGGTTTCCACATGTGTCAGGCACACGGCTGACCACAACCCAACCCCCCCCCCCCCCCATTGAACATCTGGTATGCTAGGTTTCACTTTGTGTTGCAGAGCGCTGTTTGAAGGGAAAAATGGAGATGGTAGTTTGGTTTGATTTTGTTAAGGTAAATCCCCTCTTATAACGCTTTCTGCTCGTTAGGATTGAAGCCGAAACAAGTTTTTCAAAGTGCCACTTACTTCCTGGATTCACTTTTTATTTTGACTGTTGACTTTTAAAGGGGAGGGAAAAAAAAGCCAGAGGAAGCGACAACAATTTACATTTATAGAACACCTCAAACCCACTTACATTACACGCTGAGTGGCTCAGATGTTTAGTTAAAGTCATAGGAATCGCTGTCCGAAAAAAGACCAAGGTCCATCTAGTTTGCCTTCTGCCATCCTGGTATAGTCACATGCTCCAATAATGGAGATGATAGCAATTAATTCTATATGGATTAGTCTACAATAGAGGTCCCTGTCCCTTAACATAATTCACACAAAAGACTGAGTACCTATTCCAGTCTATCCTTAAGACAGACCATGTCCAACATTGATTGTTAACCCGGGTCATAAATACTCATTAAAAACTACAGAGATCTGGATAGTCGGTAGTTGTGTAAGGAGGAGTTGGGAGGTCCAGGAATAAGCCAGAAGTTGTCAATAGGATAGTAATAATAATAATACTTACATTTGGTATAGCACCTTATCACATCGAAAGGACATCTCAAACTGTTTCACAGCAATTACTGTGAAATGGAGTGACTGTATGTGTAGGCAAAAGCAGCAGCACAATTGCTCACAGCAGTGTCCCACATAACTGCCGTGCAATGAATGGCCAATTTTATTTGGAGGGATTATTGGCCAGGACACCAGGAGAGAAAAACTCCCTTCCCTTTACAAGGGATCTTTAGTGTCCGCTTGAACAGACGGATGGGGTTTAAGATCTCATCTGAAGGACGGATGATGTGGCTGAACAGGGCAGCCAAGGGACTCAGGGCTGTGGGTCATTGCATTGTTCTTGATCTAATCAACATGCACCGACACGCAGCGAGCGGGAGGCTACACACCACAGATTGGCCATCCTCAGCTCACAGCCTGGGGCGTACAGGATGGTGGAGCTCAACCTGGCTCTCAAACCCATTAATTAACCGACTGGAGATGACAGTGATACAAGGCTACGAATCAGACCGCACTTCAAACCGAATATCGCCTACATTTGAGAAAGGCTGATTTTTAGTTATTCTGCCACTGCTCTCCAGAACTCCATCCCTGAGTCTCCCTCTGCCTCCCTCGCTCCCTTCCTCCCCGGCTTCGACCTTGCTTTCAGCTCCCTTTCCCTCCATCTTCCTCGTACAAAAATATACAGTCACTGCACTACACTTCACAGTGAATCACGTGAAGCCCATTGAGAAGTCCTCCCGACGTGACAGGTTCTGTATCAAACGCAGGGATTATTATTAGTGTTATTCTTATTATAATATTAAAGGGTGTGAGGGAAGCGAGCAAGAGAGTGCCCTATTTGGAGAGAGACGGATAGAGAGTAATGAGACAGATAAGACCATGTAGTTGACACAGGATAAGGTGACTCCATAATTCTAAGTAGGAATACTAGAGAAAAACTCCCTTCTCCTTTAAAATAGTGCCAAGGGATCTATAACGTCCACCTGAGCAGGCGGGTGGGGCCTCAGCTTTCCCATCACAGCATCCGGAAACAGCTGGATGCTGTGACGGGATGACATTGGGATGAGAATCAAACGAGGGTCGAAGAGCCTTTGTCCTTCACACACGAGCTGATCTCCGAAGAGTGCGTGTTGGGTTTGGAGAGGGGCTGGACGGGACCCTTTTTCCTTTCGAAATAATATATATTAAAACAAACTAAACAGAAACCTCTCTTGCAGATTCATCGCAGTCTCCATTCCCCTCAACTACAACAGGAAGCACATCGACCACCGGCAAATCGTGCTGATATCCACCACCTGGATCTTTGCGTTCGCTGTGGCTTCCCCGGTTGTATTTGGCCTCAACAATGTCCCAAACAGAGACGCGTCGGTGTGCGAGCTCGAGAACAATAACTACGTCATCTACTCCTCGGTCTGTTCCTTCTTCCTGCCCTGTCCGGTCATGCTGGTCCTGTATTGCGGTATGTTCCGCGGCCTCAGACAATGGGAGGAGGCGCGCAAGGAGAAGCTCCAGCGCAGTTTACACGCTTCCCTCAAGCTGAGCAGTGGCCCCCCAGTGCCCACCTGCCCTCCCCCGCTCATCGAGCGCAGCCAGTCGGGAATCAAGCTGGAGGATCTGCGTCTGTACCCCAAGCCGGACCGTGGCCCCCCAGACGAGTGTGGGGGTGACAGGACGATTCAGACGGTGGCTTTCGCCGAGGTGAGGTATGCTCCGTCGCGGGCGCCGTCCAGGAGGAAGCGAGCCAAGATCAACGGGAGGGAACGCAAGGCGATGAAGGTGCTGCCTATTGTCGTGGGTAAGCCTTGCCATCTCGTGCCTGACTATGTGGCTGGTTGACAAATGTGTAGTGTGTTGACCCATGTGTAGTGTGGCTTTGATACTCTTCCTCGCCCTCCCCCTTCCCTCCCTCGTCGTTCCCCCCCCACCCTCACCGACTGTTGTACATCTTACAGAGCACAGGGTAAGCTAATGGTGTTGGGAACTTGACCAACAAATGGAATTAGTGTCAAATCAGCTTACAGTCCTGACATTCTCCTGACGTGAAAGGCTCGGTGTAATTGCGAGTTGTGTTGTTGTTGACGTCTTTGTTGCTGATAGCCAGCAGCAGATGCAATAGGGAGCTTAGGAGGAACTTCTTCATCGCAGAGGGCGGTGAGAATGTGGAACTCCCTACCGGAAGCTATGGCTGAAGCAAAGAACATCAACGTATTTTTTAAGAGGAAACTTGATGCGTACACGAGGGAGAAGGGAATAGGCGCGTGGAGGAGAGGGGAGCAGGAGGAGTGGAGGTTTGATATGTAGAGATGTAGTTCCTCCAGATTGAATGCCCTCAGCAGGGACTTGTTGGGCTGAATGGCTTGCTTCCCTGCCCTGTAACATTCAGTGAAAGAAATCACCCTGAGTCATAAAGTTCATCGCCTCCAGGGAACCCAGTGTGAGTGCCGGCAGCCCCTTTGTGCAGTTCTAAAGAGGCTATTTGCTTTCATTCAGCAACTGAGAGGCACCTGAACGCTGGAGCTCCACGTGACATAAAATACTTGGGTTGTCCTTAATGAGATCTCTCCGATTTAGTTCTAATTCAGGCTTCCCGGTCTCGCTTGCAGATTATTCACAGAAGCTCAGCTATTTTTAATCACAGCACCCAGATCGCAGCAAGAGAACCAGCCATCTTATGTTAGACAAGGTGATAATTTCATGCCCTGCTCTGTGATGAACCAGTGACCATTAAGTGCAGAACACTCAAAGCCTGAACTTTCAAAGGATGCTGTAATCCTGGCACAGTGTTTGTGTGTATGTGCTTGGGCCAGCCACACTCCATTCATTAGGACATCTGAGTGCTAACTCATGCACATTCAGGACCAAGACTTTCTCCCACAAAATACACAGTCAATTCACTTTACAGTATATTCTGTGAAGCGCTTTGAGACGTCTTGAATGACATGAAAAGGCGCTGTTATCAAATGCAAGGATTATTATTATTAGTATCTGCTGGTGAGGTTTGAGTCAACCACTGATGCTTGGCAAGTTTTCAAAGACACTGGAAAAGGAAAGACACAGCTTTCTGGGTTGTGGGCACTTGCAAACCTTCCTCTCTCCCAACCAGAGATGCTGAGCAGGAAGGATGGAGGAGAAAGGAGGCGACAGTAGGCAAGACCAAAAAGATGGGTTTTCAGGAGCCTTTTAAATAGATAGAGGTGGGAGTGGGCAGCGGGAGGGAGATCAACCCTGAGCCATCAGAGAAGCTGTTGACAATTCAACCTCAACATTTGAATAAATAGCAAACATTCTCCTCAAGGTTGAGTTCTGCTGGTGGACACCCAAGGTTGGAGCAGCATGAGGGGGCGCTATATAAATGCAAGTTGTTGTTGTTGCTCACACCGACTAACTTCCCAATTTTGGCCACACCATCAGGGAGGGGAGCGGGAAGGTAGTAATGCCGAGCTCCAACCTTGGACCCCCACCTCGTCAATGAGGGTGAAATTTCTGACGTTTTGTAATTATCACAAAGCACTCGCCATGATAATGCCAAATGGTTCAATCCAATAATTCTCGGCCTGGTCCAGACGATGAAACCAAAGTCCTGACTCGATTGGAATCGGTTCCTAAACTCCAGCAAACAGCAACGTTCACAAGCTCGAGCTGAACTCCCCAGACGCAAATTTTCTGTCTGCTCAGCATCTGATCAAGCCCGTGACCCCCTCCTCTGCATGAAAGTTGTACTTGGCCCCCATCTCCATTCAAAAGACATCCTTCTCATGTCCGAGGGAGGCAATTAAGTACAGATCTTGTGCAGGGTTTCAGTAATGACTAACATCATGGACACTTTGACAGAAGAGTTCCTTTCATTGACTCGCTCTGTGTTATTTGCCAGGAGGGTTTTTGTCTGTTTCCAGACTTCAATTCCTGCACCTTCTCACTGATATGAGTGAAAACTTTTTTTATATACAGATATATATATGTATACACAAGAACCATTGCCTTTGAATTACAGCCGCAAAGGAGTCATGATTACAGAGGGATTGACGCCCTCCGTCTGCATCAGTTGAAGGTTCCTGCCAATGGTGCTCTCGTGCCACTTGTGCTCTCATTACAGCCCTTCCTCCCCTTCATCTGTTGGCCTTGGCACAGTCGCTGTCGCATGATGCTTGCCCTCCCTCCACAGCTTGCCAAGCTGCCAGATACTGTGTGCTCCTCCCTCACCTCCAAACCCTGGCTGTTCCAGAGGCTCGCGCTATTGCAGCTCATCTAATCGAATAATAATCCTTGCATTTGATATAGCGTCTTATCACGTTGTCCAGACATATCAAAGCACTTCACAGGTTATGCTGCAAAGTGGATTAACTGTAAAATATTGTGCGCACACACACACCCCCCACACACACATTCTTTCCATTCAAAATCAAGAGGAAGCAAAAATATAGATCTTCAAGTCCCTTCAAGATACAGTCATTTCATTTTACAGTATATTTTGGAGAGGACTCTGTGTGGAGTCCTGTAGCTCAGTGGTTAGAGCACTCGCCTCGCAAACGAGAGACCTGGATTCAATTCCCAGACGGGGCGAAATGTTGGGCAAGTTTCCCTACTCCACACGCCTCTGTTTACATAGCAGTTGTTAGTCGATTGGTGGATCGCTTTTCTGGGGGTAATAATTCCCTCAAAATGATAATAAATTCACTCAATCCACGACTGTTTGTGGGACGCTGCTGCGTGCAACTGGCTGACATGTTTCGCCCACAAAATATGCAGTCAATTCACTTTACACTATATACTGTGAAGTGCTTTGAGACGTTTCGAAGACGTGATAAGGGGCTGTGTCAAATGCAAGGATTATTATTTAGCAAATTATTATTAGCAAAAAAATTGCATGGATATCTTCGAAGCTATATTAGCTCATCTGAGACACACTTTTAAGGCTTCCTCTTAAAACCATGTAATAGGTTGCGAACAGGCTGCTTCAGAGAAAGTGTCTTGGTTGCTGACACTCAATTACCAATTGATTTGCGGGAAAAAGGTTGTGTTTTGCTGCAATGCTGTTTAACTGAAGCGACTGTTGTAGGGTTTGATTTTCTTTTTAATACATATTGCTTCTTGGTTTCCGAAAGCATAAACATGAATGATCTACACTGACCTCCGAGCGACTGCGCCTCACTCACCTTTCACAACGTTTCACATCTTCCTCTCATCGGAATCACGGTCATTACATCTCCAAATCTTCCCGATGTTCCTTTCAAACACAAGCAAAGCCATCTCACATGTTGTGCTTCCTCTCGCCATACGGCGTTTAGTGAATCAGACCCGGGTTCGGTTCCCGGGCAGGGCGAAACGTTAGGCAAGTTTCCGCACTCCACGTGCCCCTGTTCACGTAGCAGTAAGTAGGCACCCGGTTGTCAGTCGATTGGCAGATCACTTTCCAGGGGATAACAATGCCTCCCAAAAAATTTGATCACTCAATCCATGACTGTTTCTGGGACGCTGCATCTGCGCAATTGCCTGCCGTGTTTCGCCCACAAATATACAGTCAACTTACTTTACGGTATATTCTGTAAAGCGCTGTGAGACGTCTCAATGACATGGTAAGACGCTATAACAAATGCAAGGATTATTATTATTATTATGTGTCATATCAAATGCAAGGATTATTTTTATTATTATATGGTTAAGAAGGAGCTAATTCCTTTTCCTTTGATTCCATTCCAGGTGCGTTTCTCTTCTGTTGGACCCCGTTTTTTGTGGTTCATATAACAAGGGCCTTGTGCACCTCCTGTAAAATCACGCCTCGCCTCATCAGCATCGTGACATGGCTGGGCTATGTGAACAGCGCCATCAACCCCATCATCTACACAATCTTCAACATGGAATTCAGGAACTATTTCAGAAAGGTCCTGCGTTCCTGCTGTTGATCCACAAGCACCTTCCGCGTTCGATGGACGGAGAAACTCGCTGCTTTTTTTTGTGCAAAGCTCATTAAAGACTCGTTTTTTTTTCCTACAGTCACGAGTTATCTTCTCTCAGCTCTGGAGGATGCAAAAGGTGCGCAATGCCGATGCACTTGAATACGCTTTAGGGGTGGTTGGGCCTTGCGGGAAAGGAAATAAAATCGGACCAGCTAACTCAACAGGCAGAACATACCAAGTGCAACTTCATAGAATCATACAGCAAAGAAGGAGGCCATCCGGCCCATTGTGTCTGTGCCGGCTCTTTGAAAAGAGCTACCCCAATCAATCCCAATCCCCTGCTCTCTCCCCATTGCCCTGCAAACTTATTTCTCCCCAAATAGTTATCTAGCTGAATTATCCAGCAGTAGAGCAAGTAATGAAACCCATACGGCCTAAAATGAAGTGTTTGTTAAATATTTCTTATTAGTGTTCCTCAGTAAGGAACTGGACTCGAACAAGCGGGGGCTCTTAAGAGTAATCATCCGCGTATCGGACAGAGTATCTTCACATCAGGAGGATGCCTCAACGAGCTTACACACGGCTTTTTTTCGGTCAGCCGGGTGAGCTTCTTGACATGTGCAGAAACCCATCAGCGTGACTCCCGATTGAGTTTCGTCACCGGTGTTCTGCCACCCACGCACAGGGATTTTAAGATAAGGAGGTTCAGTGATGCCCGGGTTCCGAATGAAACAAAAAACCTGGAGATCGTCTTCAAGTCGTTTTTCCCGGAGACAATGTCAGAACAGAAAGAAAACAGGGATGAAACCTTCCAGGTCCTGTTCATAACACTCTTTACAATTCAGATTGAATACAATTTTTTTTCCACATTAGTTTAACGTGTGGTATAAACAGAACCCGCCACAGGTGCGTTTACATTACTGCAACTTACAAGAGTCGTGTTTCGAAGGGCAAGGGATTCTTTTTTAAAAGGTGATTTAAAAATTCTTTTGATTATTCGGAGAGAGAGAGATGTATTTTGTGCCGTCTTAAAATGAATTGTTTTTAAGTGCCGCAAATTTAACCCTCTGTTGCTAAATTAGGTAACGTTTCGAGCAACTAGTGATGGTGTCCTAGTTTAGGGGCAACGATTCCATGCAAGTTTGGTTAAAACTATTTACAGCGTTCTTAACGAACATCTATTTAATCTACCCAGTTATTTGCGAGTGATCGAAGCGAGACTGACATCCAGGAGCCATCATTTCACTAAACCCCTGGGTGATTTCAGTAATGGCTCGACAACAGTGAAACACGGAAAACAACAGGCATGAGCTGCTTCAGCTTGCACAGTGGTTGGGGGAATTCTTTGCTGCTTCTAATCCAACGGTGTAAAGGTTTAAAGCACACAATTAAAATCCAAAGTATTATTAAATGGAGACATGACCTTCATAATGTTTTATACCAATTTGCATTTTTTTTAAAAAGCCACAGGAATTAGTGAGTTCTCCGAACCCTCAGACTCTCTTACAGCTTTGATTTCTTATGCAGAAGATGCCCTTGAAAGAATTCCTTAATCTGATCAGTAACGAAGAAGCCGGGAAACACTCAATTTACTTCTCTCCTAAAATCGACTCTGAATCCTCAAGAAAGGGTTTAAATAGAGCTCTTTGGACATTCACAGTGTTGTTACCGCCAAACCTAGAGGAGGAGGGAACGGTTTCTAGTCACACACTCACTCCGTGGCAGTTTGTGGAATGTGCACGATCGTGCAGCCGTGTTTCACCTACAAACACACAAGCGACTCCATTTCACAGTAATTCCTGTGAAGCACTTTGAGACTTCTTTGCGACATGAAAAGGCACTGCACCGAATGCAAGGATTGTTATACGTACTTCCACATTGTACATTGTGACCAATGCTGGTGCATTTCCAGTCAGGAATGAGAATGGTTAGGTTCATGGCTTTGATGCCATAAATCCCTGCAAACTGCGGCGTTCTCTTGGGATAGTTTGCACTCGAAGTAGATTTGGGGTGGGGGGAACATCTCAAAGCGCTTCACGGGATTTACTGTAACGTGTAGTGACTGTGGAGGTTCTAGGCAAAAATGATTAAAAGTTGCAAATGTGCTGGTGCGGTGGCGAAATACAGCCCAGGTTTGATCGTTAATTAGACCTCACCAGGGATCAAATGACTAATCCACCCACGGACATAATTATAACGCTGGTGTGAGGAGAAATGCAATATGTTTTCGACACCGCATTCCAACGTGAGGGGCTGATTGGGTTTACTGGAGTTTTAATTTTTTAAAAAAAATTTGGCCCAAGGAAATATGCAGGTAAATTGCGATTGGTATAGTTATTAGTGCAACTGAGCAAAGATTCACACCCAGGATGTACAAAAACAGAGAGAGAGAGAGAGAGAGCAAGTTTCTCCCTCAGGTGTCAATTGACCTGTTTTAAAGGCTTCTGCATAACTTATTAAAACACTCACAAGCTGAAACACTGCAGTAATGTACTGGCATAGCCTCAATGAACTGTAGTATAAGATTAAGTTCTACCTTACAGAAGGCATTGATGTGTTGTGGAGTCAGTCAGTCGATCAGGAAGAACAAGGTTTATCTTAGATTCAGTGGTTACAGCAAACAATACAACTGCAATAATCCATCAAACACAGAACTCAGGAGGTTTAACTTGGATTTCTTTTTTTTTAGAAAAAATTTTTTTTTCTCTAAAGGAGTAGCAAGAGCAGCGCTTTGGCGTTCATTTAAGGATCAGGGACTTGATATTGATATACGTCGTAGAGACGTCTCAAAGCACTTCACAGAATATATGGTAAAGTGTAGTGACTGTTAGACCATGACTGGAAAACCAAAGGGTTTGACTGTACAATTGGCCGACGTTAAGGCAAAGAAATGTGTCTCCTCCTCACATATTATTATATATTGTTATCGTTATGGGAGATTTGTGGCCAGACATCAATGGGAGAAGATTAATATTGCTTTTATTTACATTCTTTGGAAAGGGGCAGGATAAAAAGATACTGAAAGGAGCTGAAATGCATAAGTAATAATAAATAATAATAATCCTTGCATTTTGTTATTGTGCTTTTCATGTCTTCGAGACGTCTCAAAGCGCTTCACAGAATATAGTGTAAAGTGAATTGACTGTATATTTGTGGACAAAACACGGCAGTCAATTGCATACAGCAGCGTCCCACAAACAGTCACGGATTGAAGTGACTGATTATTGTTTTTTTTTCTTAAGGAGTTATTATCAGGTGTCTGGAGTAAGGAAACTTGCCCAAGGTTTTGGGCTTGCGAGGCCAGTGCTCTAACCACTGAGCTACAGGACTCCAATTAAAGGCACAGATACCTGGCACTATGCCTTTAGCCTTGTTAAAACAATGGGGATTGGGTTGTTGGTCAATGAACTGTGCTCGAAACGGGAAACCCCACTTCACCCCACTGTCAGAATTCAGCTGGAACAGAATTTATCCTGTCGCTCTGCCAACAAACACAGGTGCCACCCACTGGCCAAACAGATAAAGGCACCACAGCGCATCACAGCCTCAAAGTCACATCTGCGCTGAGTCAGGTGTGAGCACACGAGAATCAGCGTCAGTGCCCAGGGTCAGGAGGGCACGAATCAGCCAGGGCTCCTGCACCTGAATGCTATTTAAACACCGCTGCTGGAAGGCACATATTATATTGTGGGTGTTGTCACGTTGGGACAGGGTTTGGTTGCGATGGCTCTGGGTTCCAACAGGTGATATAGAGTGAGTTGTCAGCTCTGCCCCGGCTCAGTCCATCACACTCTCGCCTCTGAGTCACAATGTGGTGGGTTTGAGCCTCGCATTGGGATTTTGAGAACTCAAGCCTAGGCTGAGGCTCCAGTGCAGTCCTGGGGGGAGCACCGTATTGTCTGAGCTGCCATCCTTCAATAAGACATTAAACCGAGGTCCTGTCTGTCTGGTCAGGTGGTTGTTAAACGATCCCGTGGCACCTGTTCGAAATGAGAGGGGATTTTCTCCTGGGATTGTCCAAGCCCACAATCCCACAAACAGTTATGTAATGAACAGGGGTTTAACATCTCATCAAGGGATCTTGAACATAAAGGGATGAGGGGGCAGGTTTGAGTGTGCTGGAGCCCCAATCCCCCCAGCACTGTTAGTCCAAGAAACAAACCAATGGAAGGGAAACTGCAATAGTTACTGTAGCTGTGAAAACACACCGGAGCACAAGGGTTAATAAGAATAATCCTTACGTTTCATACATCGCCTTTACATCAAGACCCCTCCAAGTGCTTCACAGGATTTACTGTAAAGTGTAACAGTGACCGTGTGTTTCTCTGGGTGAAGAGTTAACACGAAAAGCAGAGAAACATAAATAGTCCCCAAAACAGTGGTACGGCATAAGCAGCAAATTTTTTTTATTGAAAAGGTAAAACAAGCATGCTTAATAACAATCAAATGTACACCAAAAAAACGTAGAAAAATGCACTCGGGAAGATTATAAAGCCTCCATGGAGGGTGGGAGAGGAAATTCACACTTCATAAGGGACTTGTCAGGAAGCGTATAAAAATGTGTGAAATTAAGCACAATTCCGTCTCCAATCAATAAGACACTTGTTGGAAATAAGATCTTAGGTCAGGATGCCATGATCTGGAATATAATCTTCCCACTAGCGTTCGTATAAACCACTCTTTAAGCCTGTTCAGGCAAGAAATACTCTTATTTACAAGTGTTTTTATTTACAGGGGCCAAATACCTTAGCCCTCCCAGAAAAAAGAAATTTCCACTGTAAAATCTCACAGAGATCAATTAATTCTCTTCAACTGGTTTATTTCCTGGACTAACAGCGCCTGAGGGATTGGGTGCTCCTGCACACTCATCCTTTTACAAAGCCAGCACGTTGAAGATCCCTTATAAATTAATCGGCTCCTTCACAGAAGCGTTCACACACAAAAAAATACTTTCTTCTTCTCCCTGATTAAAAAAAAAGGAAATTCCCTTCTCTTTTCCAATTATGTTGCGGGATCTTTAATGTCCATCTGAAACAGGGGGATCAGACCTCAGTTTAACGTCCCATCCACAGGAAGGCAGGTCCGACAACCCAAATAGTTCAGAGCGCAGAGCGAAGGATTGTCGTGTCACACCCCGAGCTCAGCGGGAGCCTCGCTGAATACTGAATCCAAGCGCTCCCTCAAATTGTCTCCAAAAAAAAAGGCTCAAAAAAATAGAGTCTGGTGGGTGGCAGGAAGGGTTTAAACCTTGACCTTTTCAAGATCGACTTCCGTGACCTGGACGTCCTCGGCCTGCACTGTGAGCGTGGTGGGCTGCCCGCACATGTGCTGGTGGTCTTTCCAGTCCTGCGAGGGAAAGCGACAGAGCAAAGCGAGAAATGCAACACCTTGTCCAAAACGGCCGGATAATCATGAATTACGATAAGAGTGCTTGCAATTGGATACGGCGCCTTAAATCAACGTCGGGCGTCGAGACGTCTCAAACGCGCTTCGTGGGATTTACCAAACTGGGCCTTTTGTACGTTTAATGCTCAGGAACGGGAACGCTATCAAAAGTCTCCCCTCTTGACCCTAGGGGGGGCGCTGCCTCCCCTGAAGACCACGCTCTCGCTCACCTTGCGCTGGCAGAACGTGGAGCAGTAATGAACCTTGTGGCAGCCCGTGCACTCGTTCATCGCCTCTCGCCCACAGTTTATACATGTTTGCTATAAATTGTTGTGGGGAAGAGAGAGAGAGAGAGAGGGATAGAGGGAGGGCGGGCGAAAGGGTTAGAGGGAGAGGGGAAAGAGGGTTAGAGGGTGGGCGGAGAGAGAGTTAGAGGGAGGGGGAAACGAGGGATGATAACGGAGAGAAAGAGAGGGAGAGGGAGTGTAAAAAAGAGCTGTTATTCACAAGTCTTTTTTTTTAAACATCTGGTCAAAACTAACTCCCTCACCCTCCACCCCTCCCTCACCCTCCCCCACTCACTTTGATGATGATCTCAGTTTTCCCATCCGCGTCCTCTCCCTGGTGAAGGGGCATTTGATTCTGGTATTGGTTGAGATTCTGAAGAGCAGATAAAACGCCACAAACAGTCGATATTACTTGTTTTAAGCCGAACCCTGAAGTCTGCTGTCTCAGAACTCCGCCACCCTCAGACTCGCCCAAACTATCCTCCTCTACCCCCTCGCCAGGCTCCGCAAAACACACAGTCACTACAGTTCACAGAAAACCCTGTGAAGCACTTTCAGACGTTCCCACCCTGCCTATCCCCCTTCCCACTCCCTCGGGCGTGCCATCAAGTTTTCTCGTGAAGCTTCAAACACAGATTCCGTCAGTGAGCTCCACACCCTCTGCGCGAAGAAATTCCTCCTCAAACCCCTTTGAGATCTGCTACTGTCTGGAGGACAAATCGGAGAGGAAATTAGGGCTTTGCCTTGAGTCTGAGCCACGGGGAAAGGCAGTGTTTACGCTGACATTACCAAGAGCCTATTTTGTTTTCTGTTGCGTTTCTCCCCTGACGCCCCCCTCCCCCAAACGCTGCCCTGCCTGGACCCTTCCTCTCCCCCGACCCTCCTCCACTCGCCTCTTTCCTCTCCGTCTCCGCCTGTATCTTGGCCTGAGAGACAGCAGCCTCCCGGAAGGCCGCGCTGGCCTGCTTCACCTGCTCGATCAAGGTCTTCAGCTGCTGGGCCATGGCCATCAGCGAGTTGGCCGTCTCCTCCAGGTACAGCCAGCTGCGGCCCTCGGCCACCTCCAGGCCGTTCAGGGTCCCAGGCGACGGGGCTTTGGTTGGGGTGCAGGGCGTTGGCACACCCAGGGCGGGCAGCGACGCCAACACTGCAGGGTGGAGGGAGGGTGGGGGGAAGAGTTGCTGTCAACGCAGTTACTTCACATAGTTTCCAACCACCCCCAAGAGAGAGAGAGAGAGAGATGGTGCAGTGTAAGGCACTATATAAATGTACGCTGTTGTTGTTATTAGCAGCGTAGGATCCAAGGCTCAGGCCAACGATGGTTGGTGTGGTCAAAGCAGGTGACAAGCACCAAGCCTGGGTTTGCTGAGCGGAGGGTGGCAGGCAGGAGGAGATCAGAGAGAGAGAGAGGGGGAAAGACAGAGTAAGAGAGAGGGAGTGAGAGAGAGGAGGGGGGAGCAAGAGAGGAAGCAAGAGAGAGGGAGCGAGAGGAGAGGGAGTTGTGCACGGCTTACCTGTGGTTCCGGTGAAGACGTCTCCTGGGGCTGTGCTGTTGGAGATGATGGTTGTGGTGTCCCCCGAGGAGCTGCGGTCAAATGTCAGGGCCGCGGAGCCAGTGATCTGTCCGGCTGGTGTCATTGTAACTGCAGACGGCACAGACACAGGGTTTAACGCAGTTACTTCACAGTTTCCAACTTCCCCGAGAGAGAGAGAGAGAGAGAGAGACACAGAGACAGAGAGATGGCGCAGTGTTGCTGTGTGCTCCAAGCCCGGCTCTACACAGTTTATAAGCTGCTGGTTATTAAGCGCTCGGGGACGCTACCCTGTGTGTAGGGCACTATATAAATGTACGCTGTTGTTGTTATTAGCAGGGTAGGACCCAAGGCTCAGGCCAATGATGGTTGGTGTGGTCAGAGCAAGTGACAAGCACCAAGCCTGAGTTTGCTGAGCGGAGGGTGGCAGGCGGGAGGAGATCAGAGAGAGAGGGGGAGAGAGACAGTGTGAGACGGAGTGAGAGAGAGGGATCAAGAGAGAGGGAGAGAGGCGGAGGGTGTGAGAGAGAGAGGGAGAGAGAGAGCGCCAGAGGGAGAGAGAGAGAGAGGGTGTGAGAGAGGGACTGAAAGGGAGGATGATGGAGCGAGAGGGAGGGAGAGATAGAGAGGGACTTAGAGAGAGGAGGAGAGAGAGGGGGAGATGGAGAGAGGGAGAAAGAGAGAGAGAGGAAGAGAGCGAGAGGGTGAGATGGGGAGGGGGGCGAGAGAGAGAGAGAGAGAGAGAGAGAGAAGAGTGAGAGGGGGGTGGGGAGATAGATAGAGACAGAGGGAGTGAGAGAGAGGGAGCGAGCGAGCGAGAGGAGAGGGAGTTGTGCACGGCTTACCTGTGGTTCCGGTGAAGACGTCTCCTGGGGCTGTGCTGTTGGAGATGATGGCTGTGGTGTCCCCCGAGGAGCTGCGGTCAAATGTCAGGGCCGCGGAGCCAGTGATCTGTCCGGCTGGTGTCATTGTAACTGCAGACGGCACATGCACAGAGTTTAACGTTTACCGTAACTTTCCCGCTTCCAGCCAACACCAAAAAGTCAGGACAGAATGAAGACAACTCAGATTAGGTCTGGGGGACTTTATATAAGGCCCCAGCCCCTCGGGTTGTCGTCTCGACGTGAAATGCTCGATATAAATACAATTTATTGTTGTTGTTCATAAAATTGTACAGCACAGAAGGAGGCCATTCGGTCCATCATGTCTGTGTGCCGACTCTCTTAAAAGAGCTATCCAATTCAATCCCACTCACCCCCCGCGTTCTCCCCAAAGCTCTGCAAGCTTGTCCTCCCCAAGGGAGGAGGACAAGTTGTTGTTGTTGTTATTGTCAAGCAAAAGATTCTGTCCCCCGCATCACATCGAAGCACCAGAGGAGTCTCTCTCCTGGTGTCCTGCCCGACAATTCCTCCCCACCCCTCCCCTCTGGTAAAATCGGTTATTCAATTCCTTGCTGTTTGTGGGACGATGGTTGCACTGTTCTGGCCTCCGCTGTGTAACCAATAAACAAACCCGCTATCAAACATAAGGACTGATTAAGCGACGCCGAAACTAAGTGGAGCCGTGTCAATATTTGCTCCCCGAAACTCATCTTAATTGCTCCACAGCCCAGCGCACACAGAGTCTCGTTCTAGCCAGATATCAGAGACTGTGATGCAAGTCACTATAAGTCACTAATATGGTCCACAACAACAACAACAAGATTACATTTGTATAGCGCCTTTCACGTCGGGAGGACGTCCCAAGGCGCTGACAAATGGACTGAGAAACTGTGAGCGAGTGTACTAGCGGGCTGAGCGCAGCAGTGAGTCGGTCTTGCTGCATTATAAACAACAATATTTATACAGCGCCCTGGAGGATAGCTGGATTGCACTGTACAATACAATTTACTTTTACTGGACGCACTTCACATCAGGAAGCCGTCTCAAAGTGCTCGACACCCCCGGCTGGGCACCTGAGCCGTGGGGATGGGGGTGGGGGGGTGAAGGGGACAGGGGGTGGGGGGGTAGATTACCAAAGACGCGGGCAAAAGTAAAATTTGGTCCCTCGCTCCATGGCTGTTTGGGGGGCATCTCTGTAAATTGGCTGCCGCGATTCGGCAACAAAAATACACAGTCAATTCACTTCACAGTATATTCTGTGAAGCGCTTTCAGACGTTTCAATGACAACGTGATAAGGCTCTATATCAAATGCAAGGATTATTAATAATAATAACTATTAATAATCCCTTGCTCCCTTCAAGGCACATCTCAAGACCCTCCTCTTCAACCGCGCCTTTGCCTACCCTCCTACCCTCCCTGATCCCCCCCCCCCACCAACTTGGTTCCAAATCCCTGACTGTCCAGCATCTCGGGATGTCCTCCCAACGTGAAAGGTGTTGTGTAAGTATAATTTTGTACGGTGTAACAGAGTGCCACGTACATGTGGTGCCTGGTGTGGCCGGGAGCAGGGTGATGTTCTTCGGCGATTCTTTCTTGACCGGGGTGACCGTCTGCTCGTTCTCCTTCTTGCGCCGTTTGTATGGCACAAACAGCCTGACGGGTCCGGTCTGTGCAGAGAGAACGAAAGCGCCCGTCACTCGTTTGCCGTCCTCCTTTAGCACAAGCACAAAGGGCAGGACACTTAAAAGCCACCTCCACACACACGCACACACGCATGCACACACTCACATTCGTTATGGTTTCAAGATATCACAACTGGTCGGGGCACAGGTAATAGAACACAACATAGAACGCAAGGTTCATTATTATAGTTATTATAAAAAGACCCTTCTCTCTCCCTCTCCCCCTCCCAATCTAGTGCTCCGGGACTCTACCCAGCATGAAGGGCGCTATACAAATGAAAGTTGTTGCTGTTGGTGGTGGTGGTGTAGCCCC
Source organism: Callorhinchus milii (assembly GCF_018977255.1). NCBI lineage: Eukaryota > Metazoa > Chordata > Chondrichthyes > Chimaeriformes > Callorhinchidae > Callorhinchus > Callorhinchus milii. The sequence continues at coordinate 2,710,215 of NW_024704758.1, read as the reverse complement.
ACTGTCCACGGCCGCTCACCTTCACCCAGGTGCCCTCAGCCGGGAGGTCGACGCCGCAGACTTCTCCGCAGCTGTTGACAGTGTCTCCCCGAGACTGGCTGCCTGTAGGTGCACTGCAGTGGGCCGAGCCTGGCAAGCTCAGTTTTGCCCTCTCCCATCCCCCCGATTTGGAGAGCACCGCTATGGTGAGACGCTCCACCTGTCGGCCAAGCCCAGAAATGGACACAAACGCGAGTTACAAGGGATTCGTGGCCTCCTAGACTGACCCGCTCGGCTTCTGGGCCCTGACTATACCAGGCCCCCGCCTCCCCCAACCCGGTCCGTCCCTCCCAAAGCAACGTGAAGAGAAACTCGATACCCCACAGAAGGTGTAACAGTAATTCACTGCGACTATGCAATGTGACACATTGACATTGCGTCCTTCAGATGAGACGTTAAACCGAGATGCTGTCCACCTGTTCAGGTGGATGTCAAAGATCCTCCTACACAACACCATTAGAGCACGTACAGCACTCCAGTGGAGGCATAAGCTGACCATGAGGAACTCACCAGAGACATGTCGTCACAGCAGGCGGCACAGGTACAGGAAGCTGCGTGGGGATTCAGGATTCCGTCCTGCAGAACACAGAGAGCACATTAAATTTCACCTTTTGCACACCAGCTCCGCTCAAGGGCTCCGTTGTGCATTTGGCACAGGTTTTACATTGACGGAAATGTTGGTTTTTCTTTCATCGGTAACAGAAAGTAAAATAGACCGGGGGTGGGGGGTGGTGTGGGGAAGTGGGGGTGGGGGGTGTGGGGAAGTGGGGGTTGCTCGGCTTTCAAGCTCTCAGGCTCCGGTCTGCTCCATGTCTCCCGCCCGACCCGCCCTACCATCGGTGGCCGGGCTTTCAGCCTCTCTGCCCCCACACTCCGGAACTCTATCCCACGGTCCCTTCGCCTCGCTCCTCCCTTGCCTCCTTCAAGGCCGGTCTCAAGACCCTTCTCTTCGACCGTGCCTTCGGTCGCCCTCCCACCTCTCTGCCTTCCCTCACCCCTACACCACCTCTCCCCCATGCTCGGGCCCCGACACCTGACTGTTCAGCGCTTTGGGACGTCCTCCCGACGTGAAAGGCGCTCTGTAAATGTAATTTTGTTGTTGTGTTGTTGTTGTCTCTCGGCAACGTTTGTTAAACAATGTCGGTAAAGCAGTGAGGAACGTAACATTGCGTGTCACCGGTCAACTTACACAAACAAAATCCCTCAAGAGGTTTTGAAAATCTGGAGCGGCTGATGTAATATTAGTTAGTCAGTGGGTTAGTAAGTCATTCGCTTTTAAGAGAGAATTACATAAATATTTTAAAAAGAATAATATAAAATGGTCTGTGTGCGATGGTGGTGGGGGGCTGGTGGGGAGAGAGTGGAAAAGAAATCTTTCTGAAAACCATAACATGTGCAATGGGCAAAATCTCTTGTGTGCTGTAAATGATCTTGAGTGATTTTGAATGATCAGCCGCGTCTGATGAGAGTGAGAGGTCAGCTCACTATCCCGGCCTGCTCCTTACAAAAAGGGCAAAAGAGGCTTGAACCGGGCACCATTGCGAGATATCACTTGCCCACAAAACACACCGTCACTACACTTTACAGTAAATCCTGTGAAGCGCTTTGAGACTTCCTCCCGACGTGAAAGGTTCTGTACCAAATTGTGTTTAATTATTATTCTCTGAGCGGCTGACCCAATGTACACTGTGCCACACTTATCCCCGAACGATACGATCTGTTTGTTCAAGTATATTTCCAATCGTCACTGGGTAGCACGGAAGTCATTTGTCATAAAGATTAACTACCAAATCAATTCAGGATATATATGCTTTGATTAATCAAGAGTGTAGATAAGGCAGCAGTGTAATTTTGTTCCGAGTATTACACTATCCAATGATGCAGCCCATTTATTCCTCTATAAAGTAACTAATAATATTATGATATTATAATATTCATAATAGGTGTACAGTAGGTGTAACAACAGGCCAATTAGGATTAGGATCAAATTCATCGCTGTCCATTAAAGATCCCGCAGGACTATTTGAAAAGAATCGTAAGTTTCTCGTAGCCGACAATCCTCCAGATAAAACCGGCAAGTCACATCCTTGCTGTTTGTGGGATCTCGGTCCATTTAAATGCCTGCCTGCCGTGTTCCCCTAAAACGTACACAGTCACTACAGTTTATAGAAAACTCCGTGAATTCCGCTCTCTGGAACACAATCCCGGAGTCCTTCTGACTTGCTCCCTCCCTCTACTCATTCAAGGTCCGTCAAGACCAACCTCTCTGATCTTGTTTTCGTAAGAACATAAGAATAGGAGCAGGAGTAGGCCATTCGGTCCCTTGAGCCTGCCCCACCATCGGTCACCTTTCCCCTCTCCACCCCCAGCTCGGGTGCCAAGCCGGTAATTGGTAAGCCTTGGGACGTCCTCCCAACGTGATAGGCGCTGTACAAATGCATTGGTTTGTATTGTGAAGCACGTCAATGTTATAAATGGTCAGGATTTTTATTATAATAATTAATGGAGAAAATTTGGCAGTTAAAGATATATAAGCGATTAGAATTACTGATCGCTGTCTCTATCAATGACGCTCCAAGGCACTGTCTGCCGTGAAGGGCGCTTTATAAATGCAAGTTGTTGTTGTTTCAGGAAGGACGATGAAAAGGTCTTACTTGGATCAGACACTGTAAAGGTCTCCCTGCATATCGTATGCTTCTCTTCCAGTCTTTGCTGCTGGCTCTCCCGGCTATACCTTCGAACTCTGTGGGCGTAAACCACGTTTCCCCGTTCTTAATGCATCGCCCACGGCCTCCTGCAAAGAAATCGCACAAGATTTTAGCCGCTGTCAAAAAAACAATTGGTGTCAGCCTGGCTCAGCTGGGAGTGAAAACTTCTTGTAGCTAAACTGCACTGAGGGAGAAAAGGACAGTGTCTTTGCATACAACACTGGTGTCCTCTAGTGTCAGAGTGAAAGTACTGCTGCCAGGCAGGTCAGCTCATGATGACTTTAGCCGCGTCTTCGGAATCTGTGTTTAAAAAGGGGAAGGAAAGCATGTGGGGTCAAAGCCAAACATTTCCTGGATAGCTTTACCCACTCATGCCTGACAACAATCCCCGTAGGTTCCTTTCACTTTCACGCAGCCTGCTTACCCAATTCCTCTTCACCCTCTACATGCTCCCCCTTGGTGACGTCATCCGCAGACGTGGGGTAAATTTCCGCACGTATGTGGATGACACCCAAATCTACCTCTGCCTCCACCCTTATTCCAGGACAAGTGGCGTCCTGACCGACTGCCTGTCCAACTTCAAGTCCTGGACGAGGGCCAACTTTCTCCAACTCAATGTCAGCAAGACTGAGGCCCTCCTGATTGGCTCGCGCCAGCGCCTCCGCATTTCAGGCACTGGCAACATCAGCCTCCATTGCTGCACACTCAACCTCACTAAGCCAGTCAGGAACCTGGGTGTCTTGTTTGACCCTGAACTGTCCTTTCTCCCCCACATCCGCGCCATGACCGGCACTGCCTACCACCACCTCCGCAACATTGCCAGACTCCACCACTGCCTCACCCCTCAGGCTGCCCAAACCCTCACCCATGCATTTCCCAACTCTTCCCTTCACAAGCTGCAGATCATCTAAAATTCTGCAGCTCGTGTACTCTCATGCACCAGGCTACATGGCCCCATCACTCCCACCCTCGCCCGACTCCACTGGCTCCCCATTCCCCAGAGGATCGAGTTCAAGATCCTTGTCTTCACCTTTAAGGCCATCCATGGCCTTGCCCCCTCCTACCTCTCTGACCTGCTGACTCCCTACGAACCTGCCCGCTCCCTCCGTTCAGGGGGCTTCGGCCTGCTCCATGTTTCTCACCCGCCCGACCCGCCCTACCATCGGTGGCCGAGCTTTCAGCTTCTCTGACCCCACACTCTGGAACTCCATCCCACAGTCCCTTCGCCTCGCTTCCTCCCTTGCCTCCTTCAAGGCCGGTCTCAAGACCCTTCTCTTAGACCGTGCCTTTGGTCTCCCTCCCACCTCTCTGCTTTCCCTCACCCCTATACCACTCCTTCCTCATGCTCGGGCCCCGACACCTGACTGTTCAGCGCTTTGGGACGTCGTCCCGACATGAAAGGCGCTCTGTAAATGTAATTTTGTTGTTGTTGTATTAGGTGCAGAGTGTGCGTTTGGGTAACTGCTGGATTCTAACCAGCTAAAATTGCACATAACTTGCCATTGATATCGCTGTCCTGGCAAACTTTGCCGTTAGCTAGGACCACTCTACCTATTAGGGCTTTGGCTTGCAGGGTTAATAGGAGCTGAGTGGGAGGATTTCCTGCCCCCAGTGACTGGTCCCTTGAGGTTTGGGCTGGAGGTCCTTACCTGAGCCGAGCTTGTTTTTGTACAGAATTCCACTGATGTTCCGGCACCTGACCGGGAGCTCGTTCTCATACACCGACGGATCCCAGTGGTACTTGGTCCCGTCTTTCTCTGGCCCCAGAGTCAGAGGAGTCGAAGGGGTCTGCGGGCCTGGGGTCAAAAGAGGAGCAGAACAGGCTTGGAGAGGAACGTTTTGTACAGTGTTAAGAGTTTCTCTCTCTCAGGGCATGGCACCCACCCCACCCCTTCTAGTTTAGGAAGGCGTTTTAAAAAAACAGCCAGAGATCTCTCCCCCCAACCCTCGATCAACTTAATACTCCTTCACAAAAAATATATGGTTACTCAATTTACGACTCTTTGTGGGACACTGCCGTGTGCAATTGGATGCCACGTTTCGCCCACAAAGTACACAGTCAATCCAATTTACAATATATCCTTTGAGCGTTTTGAGACATCTCAACAATGCGATAAAGCACTATATCAAATGCAAGGATTATTATTATTACTGACAGAACTCGTCGAGACACATGAAGGCAATAGAATACAACAACAACTTGTATTTATATAGCCCCCTCACGCAGGATAGCTTGCCAGCACACTTGACAGTGGCGGATTATATATTATTATTTTATTATTAATGTCCAGAGACAATCAATTCACTTTACAGTATATTCTTTGAGACGACTCAAAGACGTGATAAGGCGCTGTATCCAATGCAAGGATTATTATTATTATTAGAGACATCACCTGCGCCTCAGAACGTGGTGCTGTAATTTTCGGGGTTCCCTTCTAGGTGGCGCCAGGCTATTAAGACAGAGGGAATCTATTCCCCTTTACCTGGAGTCACTGGGGTGCTCGGGGCCTTTAAGCCAGTCGTTTCTACGATGCTGCCGTCCGTGTGGACCACGATCAGGGTGGCCTTGTCTGTGGGGAGGCCTTCTCCAATCTGAAGAGTCGTTCGTCCAGACTGCAAAGAGCCAAAGAGAACGAACCACAATCCTGAATCTTCATCCCTGAGGGCATTTGATGCCGTGAATAACAGCAAGACTTCCCAAAGCTTCCCATTTCATGACTTTCAGTTGGAACCCCTCCCCCATCCCCATCACTGAGGCCTGTTCCCTGCCTCTGATGGGACTCCTGATACCCTCACATGATAGTTGCTGGGAGGGAGGGAGGGAGGGAGCGGAGAGTGCTCAGGTCCAAATCCCTGACTGTCCAGCTCCTTGGGATGTCCTTCCCCCAGACGCTATACAAATGTAACTTCTTGTTGTTGTTGTTGACTCATTGATCCGACGGAATCCATCCCAGTCACTCACTCGGCACAGCGCAGTGTGCGAGGGGACGAAAGCTGTCCTCTCTCTCTCTTTCCCTCCCTCCCCACCACCCATGAGCTTGTAATAAAATTATCCCCAATCTGAATTACACAAACTGTGTCCTGGCCAAAGGATCCCCCGGATACAATTACTCATTCACTTCATGGCCGTATGCAAAATTGGCTCCTGCGATTCCGCCTACCAAATCAGTCGCTACAATTTATGGTAAATCCTGTGAAGCGCTTTGAGATGCCCTCGTGACATGAAAGGTAGCAAGGCATCAAATGTAAGGATTATTATGGTTATTATCGACTATGCTGCTATAACCTTTAACAAAAGAATCAAACGCAGATTAAAGGACTGAACTTTGATCATATATGGACTGTGTATGTTTAACCGTGATGTGGAAATTCAGCAATAGTTAGTCTGCCACTGTTTAAGCTTTTCCGCGCAAATTTCTCAGGCCAAGGTGAAGGGTGCCAGGTCTGGCTAAGGCGGTGGGAAATTCCAGGCTTCGGTGAAACTTATTTTCTCCTAAGACGCCAAGTGGCCGAAACACGTTGTGTGTAACAGCGAGCACTCACCAGCACGTGCTCGGAAATAGAGGCGTTGGCCACTGATGTCGTGAAGACATTGTCTGCTGCTGTCATGTTTCCCACCGTCACCGTTGTCACTTCTGCAACACAAAGCACACGGGCACTTAGTCCTCTTTCGCCAGCAAAGTAAAACATCTCAATTGTACTGCACTTTACTGTAATGTCCGCTGCAAAGATCCCGGGGCCGTTTCATTCCATAGTGATTTCTTTTGGAAAATAACATTTTGGGATACAGTATATGAGTAATTTACGACATGATATATAGTAAAGCGTAGTGTGCTTGGAAGAACCAGGCAAATTTGGATCTAAGGTTCCCAAAGTTTTCCACTCTGTTGTAGACTAATTCACACAGAATTAATTGCTATTAACACCTCCATCATTGTAGCATGTGCCTACCAGGATGGTAGAAGGCAAGGTAAATGGACCTTGGACTTTTTTTGTCCAGCAATTCCTATGATTCATTTTCCTATTACTATTTTCACTGATCACGGCTGCACTGTGCCGCTCGATCCATTATAAAGCTCATCCTGGCTCAGTTGATAGCACTGTCGTCTCTAAGTCACTAGGTTGGGGGTTCAAGCCACATGTCAGGACTTGGAACTCATATAGTCTAGGTTGAAGCTTCAATGCGATGTTGGGGGTATGCTGCATTCTTGCAGGTGCCGTTTTTCAGGTGAGATGTTAACCACCTGCCTCTTCAGGTGGACTTTAAAGATCCCATGGCACTACATAAAAAGAGAAGGGAGTCTCCACCGGGTGTCTTGGCCAACAATCCCCCAAATAAAAGTGCTCATTCACTTCATAGCTATTTGTGAGACATTACTGTGTGCAAATTGGCTGGTGGGTTCGCCTAGAAAAACAGTCACTGCACTTTACAATACATGCTGTGAAGCACTTTGAAACGTTCCCCCGACATGAAAGCGGAGTCCTGTAGCTCAGTGGTTAGAGCACTCGCTTTGCAAGCGAGAGACCTGAGTTCAATTCCAGGCAGAGGGCGAAACCTTGGGCAAGTTTCCTTACTCCACACAGAGCCTAATAATAATCCCTCCAAAAACCCAAAACAATTATAAATTGGTCATTTTCAATCTACGACTGTTTGTGGGACATTGCTGTGCGCAATTGGCTGCCGCGTTCGCCCACAAATATACAGTCAACTCACTTTACAGTGTATTCTGTGAAGCGCTTTGGGACGTCCTCCCGACGTGAAAAGCGCTATATCAAATGCAAGGATTATTATTATTATTATAAAGGCACTGTATCAAATGGAAGGATTATATTGTTGTTCGTTATCAACTAACCTGCTCACCTTTATCTTCAGATGAAAAATAACCAGGTTGGTCTGCGTGTCGAAGGCTCCGTGGCCTGTCTGATCTCATCTTTCCAGAATACCCAACCTACCATCTTCCCCCAAAATAAAATTGCTCACTTTCACTCCATGGTTGTTTGTGGGAATTTGCTGTGCACAAACTGACTGCCACGTTTCACCCTCAAAATACAACTCCACTTTACAGTATATCCTATGAAGCGCTTTGAGACATCTTGTTGATGTGATAAGGCACAATATCAAATGCAAGGATTATTCTTATTTATTCCCATTATGCTACAACCATTCTGCTTGGTAACCTGATCTCCTTGTTGACCATGTGTGTAAAGACAAGCTTCCTGATGCCGGTTCTAAACATTGCATCTTGTAACTCTGTTGCCTGTGTTCTCTGCCTTTATAAGGGACGTGGAGGTATTCTGAGGCTGGTACAGTATGGCCTAGGTCCGTCCGTTCGTGGTGGCCAACCTCCCCACATTATAGAAGGGATGAAGCGGCACTGGAGAGGGTGCAAAGGAGATTGACAAGATGAATCTCCAACAAAGTAATCAATCATAGAGATAAACAAAATAGTACAGATTTATGCCATAAATCAAGAAATTGATGAACAACGGTTGACCAACAATTGTTTCTAGATTGAGCATTTCTTGAGGTATGGCAATATGCTATTTTGTTATCTCTAGGGTTGATGATTTTGTTGGCCAACTAAAGAAAGGACTGGCCACCAACGGGCCTGTGTGCTTGTGTGAATACATCAGAATATACAGCACAGAAACAGGCCATTCGGCCCAACTGGTCTATTCCCGTGTTTGTGCTCCACATGAACCTCCTCCCGATCCAAGCCTTCAAGCATAACCTTTTATTCTTTCTCCCTCATGTACCTATCTAGCTTTCCCTTAAATACATTTATGCTATTTGCCTCAACAACTCCGTGTGGTTCAGGATGTTCCACATTCCCACTACTCTCTGTGTGAAGAAATTTCTTCTAACTTCCCTATTTGATCTATTTGGGACTATTTTATATTGATGGCCCCTGGTTTTGGTCTCCCCCACAAGTAGAAACACCTTCCCTGCGTCTACCCTATCAAAACCTTTCATAATTTTAAAGACCTCTATCAGGTCACCCCTTACCCTCCTCTTTTCAAGAGAAGAGTCCAAGCATGTTCAGCCTTTCCTGATAGATATAACCTCTCAGTTCTGGGATCATCCTTGTGAATCTCCTTTGCACCCTCTCCAGTGTCTCTGCGTCCCTTCTATAATGTGGGGACCAGAACTGCACACAGTATCCTAAGTGTGGTCTAACCGAGGTTCTATAGAGGTTTACTCAGCTTTTCATTTCTATCCCTCTAGAAATGAACCCCAATGCCTGGTTTGCCTTTTTTATGGCCTTATTAACCTGTGTTGCTACTTTCGGTGAATTGTGTTTGTGTACCCTTCGGTCCTTTTGCTCATCTACCCCCATTTAGGTTTTTACTTTCCAGGATGCACGCGACTTTTCCAGGATGTATGTTATGTGTGCATGAAGTTCAAAGCTCCGTTACGAGGCCGCCTTTGCCTCGCCCTTTGCAGGCTGCCAACCAGGAGTGGGCACTTGGTGGGTGGGGGGAGTGGCGGGTGGGGGGCAATCAGCCGGGTGTCTGACACTCCTGGAAACCCAACCCCACGTTGAAAGACTCTCCAAACCAAGCTGAGGTTTCAACGTTTCAATGCCTCCCGGCTACACGTGCAAATCCCAAGAGATAGGTCGTCGGAATGGAATGCGACCTCTCTCTCTCCCTGGAGAGAGGCATCCTGCTCACCTAATTCCGGAAAGTATTAGACGCAGGTTGGCAAGAGCCAAGGCTTGGGGATTGGGGGGAGGCACATCCCCAGAGTGTGCGTCGGGGTAACTGCCAGAGTCTACCCAGCTAAAATTTCCAGAGGATCGATTTCAAGATCCTCATCCTCACCTACAAGGCCATTCACGGCCTCGCTCCCTCCTACCTCTCCGACCTACTACCCCCCTACCTACCTGCCCGTACCCTCCGTTCCTCTGGCTCCGGTCTGCTCCATGTCCCCCGCCCCAACCGCCCTACCATCGGTGGCCGGGCCTTCAGCCTCTCAGCCCCCAGACTCTGGAACTCCATCCCCCAGTGCCTTCGCCGCCTCCTCCCTTTCCTCCTTCAAGGTCGGTCTCAAGACCTTTCTCTTTGACCGTGGCTTCAGCTCCCCTCTCGACTCTCTACCCCTCCTCGCTCCCTCCCTTCCCTCCCCTCACCCTGACCATTTCCCCCCAATGCTCGGGTCCTGACCCAACTGTACAGCGCCTCGGGACGTCCTCCCGACGTGAAAGGCGCTCTGTAAATGGAATCTTGTTGTTGTTGTTAAAGCCGCACAGCTTGGCGGGGAGATCCCTGCATGTCCGGCTGGGACCACCCTCCCCCTTAGGGCTGCGGTTTGCTGAGTGGGATGACTCCCTCTGCCCCCCCCCCCCCCCCCGCTGCCCAGTGACTGTCTGACCCTGGCAAAGGGAGAGCCAATGCCAATGACCAACCACTGTATGCAGCAGCTGCTGCTGTTATCGGGGGGTGACAGCTCCGGCGGCGGCGGGTGGTGGTGGTGGTGTTAGTGCTGCTGTTGCTCGGGGGGAAAAAAAAGAGAATCCCTGCAGCAGCAGCAGCATCGGGGCCCTGCGGTGCAGCCGAGCGCGAGCCGCGCGTGAACCCCCGGCTCGGGCTGGAGCCGCGGCGCGAGGGCTCGAGGGCGGGTGGGCGGGGGATTCCCGGGCCCGCGTTCCAAATCCGGGCCCGCGTTCCAAATTCGAACGCCGCCGCGGGCGGGCGGACGGACGGACGGACTCCCAATCAATCGCTCTCCCGCCCGACCGACCGCGCGCTCCCGCAGCAAACTCTCCTCCCGCCTCCTCCCCGCGTCCCGCGGGGGTTCGGAAATGCCAGATTCTCCCCCCCCCCCCCCCCGCCCCTCAAAAAAACCCCGACCCCCCCCCCCCCCCACGGTAACGAGTGGCATCACCCTTTGCGTTTCGAATCGCACGGTTTTTTTTTCTGTGTTTTTTTTTCGCGCGCACTACAATCTCACGCGTGTGTCTGTGTCTATATATATATATATATAGATATATAGCGTTCCCCCCCCCCCAAAAAAAAATCGCAGCATTTATTTGAGGGACGGCTGGGGCGCGAGGGAACGCCGCGTTGCTTTGGAGAGTTTTTGTGATATATATGTATATATATATATATATGTGTGTGTATATATATGTATATATATATATGCAATTGAATTCAATTGCAAAAAAAAACTATTCCCCCCCACCCACACACACGCGCGCGCGCGCGAAAAAAAAATGCACAGAAAGCGGAGTTGCACCAAAAGTGCATTTTATTGCATTCGTAACGAGTTACGATCTCAGCTTTCGCTTTGCGAAATTCTCTTCGGCCCGAGTTCGGGTACACTCGGGGCTTTACCCCCCCCCCCCACACACACACACCTCGCCCCCCCCCCCCCCCCGTCGAAATATATGTCTCGTCTTTTATCTTTTTATTTTTTTTGGGGGGGGGGGGGAGGGGTGAAAAAAAAACCTCAGCGATTTTTTATTGTAAAAAATGCAGCGGCCGATGTGTTGCGAAGTGTATTTTTTTTTAATTTGCAAAAGAATGTATTTAGCATTTCACTGCACGATGTGTGTGTGTGTGTGTGTGAGGAGGGGGGGGGTGGGGGTGGGGGTTGTCTCTCTCTCGCTCGCTCTGGGCTCGGCCGCCGTACTTGCCTGCGAAGGCGCCCTCGTCCGAGTTCGGCAGCTGCTCGGCGATGTCGAGCTGCTCTTCCCCCATCACCGAAACCGTCGTCACTTCAGGCGACTCCATTCCGATCTCCTTCGCCTCCATCCTCCCTCTTTCCGAGCGGCTCACGACCGAAACCGAATGCCTCCTGTCGCCTCTCCCCTCCTCCTCCTCGTCCTCGCCCTCCTCGCTCGCGCAACCCCCCCCCCCCACACCGCCACCCACGAGCCCGAAGCCGAGGCCGCCGAAGCCGAGCTTCCCGAAGCCGAGGCCGCCGAAGCCGAGCACCCGAAGCCGAGGTCCCCGAAGCCGAGGCCACCGAAACCGAGGCCGCCGAAGCCGAGGCACCCGAAGCCGAGGCCGCCGAATAGCCGAGCACCCGAAGCCGAGGCCGCCGAGCACCCGAAGCCGAACCCGAGCTTCGGCTCCCTCTGCGGACACTCACGAACTCCTCTCGGAAATGGGCGGGGCTTAGGCTCTCTCTGTGTGTCTCTCTCTCTCTCTCGTCTCTTATTCTTCTTTTCCAATTCTTTTCTTGTGTGTGTGTGTGTGTGTCTTCAGCTACATAGCAAACTATCCCGTGGTGCAAAGCATCCCCTCCCTCCACCCCTTCTCTTTCTCTCTCTACCCCACCCCCTCCCCCCCTCGCACTCTCTCTCCCTTTCTGTTTGGGGGTCGAGGGTGTTTTTCGGGGTGGACGGCGGAGGAGAGGAGGTGTCCTTTGTTCTGTGCGTCGACTTTATAAAGTTCTGCAAACCGCCCGCGTGGAGCAATCTTTGCGTGTGGCTCTCCGCCTCGTCCCGGAAAGCGACCCGCAGGATACACTGTGAAGTGTAGTGACTGCGCGTGTGTCTTTTGCGTCAAATTTGCACTTTTTGAGAATTCGTATTAAAGAAAAACAAGCCTTGCATTTCATACAGCACTTGACCACGGCATTCGGACCTCTCAAAGCGTTTCACAGACTATACTGCAAAGTAGTAAATAAATAAATAATGTGGTCACTCACTCCACGTCTGTTTGTGGGACACTGCTCTGAGTAATTGGCTGCCGCGTTTCGGCCACAAAATATACAGTCAATTCACTTTACAGTGTATTCTGTGAAGCGCTTTGAGACGTCTCGGAGATGTGATAAGGCTCTATATCAAATGCAAGGATTATTATTATTATAAAGTGTATTTCGTGGGTGAAATTCAACAGCCAATTGTGCACAGCAGTGATCCACAAACAGACATGGAGTGAGTGATCGAATTTTTATTTAGGAGAGAGAAACTCCCATATCTTTATGAATAGCGCCATGGGATCCTTAACATCCACTTAAGTGGGTAGGTGGGACCTTGGTTTAACATCTCATTCCAAAGAACGTCACCTCAAACAATGCAACGCACCCCCAGCGCTGCATTGGAGCGTCAGCCAAGACTAGAAGCTCAAAGTTCCAACATGGGGCCTGAACCTACAACCTTCTGACTCAGAGGCGACTAAGCCAAGCTGAAAAGACTGATACTTTGCGATGTGAAAAGGCACGGCATCCAATACAATTATTCTTAATTTGTTTCTGGCAAATGTCAGAGGTATTTCCCGCCACCTTTTTGCCAATTTTTTATTACCTCAATTGCGCAGGAAACAAATTTCAAAATTAATGTTTCTCACTCGGAGAGATCAACCATTTTGTTCTCTGTCGACATTATTAGCCTAGATGTAAGATCATGGTCAAAATCTTTATTTAGGTTCACAGCACTTAACTGGTGCTTTCAGCATTTGTACTTCCACGGATGTACAATTCGTGCTATCACTAAAGGTTTGATAGATGATGAGCTTTAAGCCCTGTAAGATTATGGTTAAAATTATTGTTTGATATCCAGGGTATGTGTAAAGACTGGGAGGAATATCTTGATTGATCTTAAGGAATGTGTTATAAAACTTGGACCAGAAAAGGGAGTTGAGATCTGTGCGTTGGGGTTCTGTGGCATGTTTGATCAAAATTTGATGGATGGGTGTTGTTGCTTTCTCCTTATGTGGAAGAAGATTTTACGACTACAAGGTGTCAACTAGGACAATTAACTGCCAAAGTGAACTTTTCACACTTGGTATCAGAGGCTTCAAGAGTAAGTCCCAAATTCCCGAGATTAAACCTTGATAACCTATGGGGTACCCTGAGTAAGGAAATGTGAATGAATGAACCAGTCTAGGGGTACGGTTGGCTAATCGAACTTCGGATATGATTGGACAAAACAACCTTTGAATTCCATTTTAGTTGTAAGGGTCACGTGGGCTAAATTGGGGTACAAATAAAAGAGGTAAGTTTGGAATAGTTGGAGTTGTCCTAGAGGGTCAGTGCACTGCCCAGTGGAATCAAGATTGATTCTACTGTATCTATGGTCTCAGTTTTAAGAATAAGTTAAGCTATTTGTATTACTTAATGAACCTTGGATTATTACATCACCATATTGGTCATCTCCATCCGAATCTCTTCCATACATAAATAATAATGATATATATGGCACAATATTAATATTGTATAATTAGCCTAATGCATAATTTATCATTTACTCATGATTTCCCCAGGTTAGAATTAACTACATTAAAATCCCACAAACCTTCCAGGTCTTGCATCACTCTTATCACTTGTTGCCTTGACAGTGAAAACACAACAACCATAAAATTCAAATCAATTGTACAAGATCACAAGAACGGTTCAGATGAAGAAGATCCTTTGGTCCATTTGAACACACACCTTACTGTCTTCCCATCACAGCATCGAGCTGTTTTTTTTAAACGAGTCCCAATGTCCCGGTCTCAACAACCTTTTTCCAGTGGTTAAGATTGCCCTTCCAAACTCTAAACCCGTGTCCTCCCGATCTACTGTCCTGGTGCATCCTAAAGTACGTTCTGGGATTATGTTATCAATCTTATTTAAATTTTAGACACCTCGGTTCTTTGCTGAGATATTTTCACCAGAGTGCACTGTGATGTCAGAGGTGTCGTTCCTCAGATGAGATGTTAAACCAAGGTTTTTTCTGTTGCCTGTCCAACTGGGCTTTAAAGATCCCATGGCACTAATCGAAAAGAGAAGGTAGTTTCTCCCGGCGACCTGACCACAATCTGCCTCGATAGAAAAAAATTGTTCATTCACTTCATGGCTGTTTGCGGGGCATTGATTGTTAAGCACGAATTAGCTGGCCCATTTGCCTTATAGAGGAATTACGTATACTGTACAGCATAGGATCAGAGGAAACAAGGGAATGAAATTGTCAGAGATAAATTAGAATTTGATTGTTATTGCTGATGTTTTCTTTCTGCCATTCTTTGCCTCTCACATATAAATTGCTGCTCACTGTTATTGGCAGCTAAGTTAATATGTTCAAACTCTGCCACTGTCAAGCGCTCCGGGCCCCTACCTCACATGGAGGGCGCTGTATAAATGCAAGTTGTTGTTCAGGTTTTCTCTAGTTGCAAGGTCTATTGAGTCCTCTGGATGGTGCAGTGATCTTCTGTCCTGGACTGGACCACGGCTGGTTCCTCTGTATAAAGATTTCTGGGAATTATAGGCCAAATGGTCAAAAGAACTGCTGGAGTTGGGATCTTTCCGAATGAATTCTGTATCAATTTACACAATGTTTTGTTAAGTTAGTTTGCAGGTTTTACCCCAGCCCTGACCAGATGGATTTCAAATATAAATTCTTATACCTCAACAGAGTGGATCCATAATAATAACAATCCTCACATTTGTTACAGCGCCTTTCACGTCGGGAGGACGTCTCAAAGCGCTTCACAGGATTTACTGTAAAGTAGGATGACTATAGTTTGTAAACCAAATCCAGGGACACATATAAAACACACATTCTCACAATTCCTGATGCTGGCAGTATTGGAGAAGCTTGTTGGATTAATGGCTGTTTGTTGCTGAACTCAAGACAGGGCATAGGTTGGCCCCAGAGACATAATATATCGTCCTGGGAAATCTGGAATTACGAGACGTATGGTCACCCTACAAAAGTGTAGTGGCTGTGAAATTTATAGACGAATGCGCAGCCCATTTGCATGCAGCGGTCTCACAAACGGTGAGAGCAGGCGGCCCGAATTCGGAAATGCTTCAGGGGCAGGATGAAATCATCCACCGGGTCGCATGCGGCCCGTGGGCCGCCTGTTGGACCACCCTGGCCGAGACTATGAGCTCAAACCACCGCACCTAAGAGTTGACGCAGCCAGCAGCTTTCAGCAGAGGATCAATAAATAAATCAGTACAGGAAAGAGGACAAGGCTTACTGCAGGAATTCATGTGACACTGATGGCTTCTGGTTTCTATGGAAATTGTATCAGCTTCTTCATTTTTTAATAGCTTTTTTTTAAATCTCTTTCGTGTGCAATTCTTTTTCCGCGGTGAAGTCCCTGTATTTATACCGCAGTCCTGAAAGTGTTCAGAGGTTATTGCAGTTGCTGGGCACCAGTTCTGTGTGTGTGTGTGTGCGCTGTCTCCATGGTACCTATTCTCAGTGATCTCTCACTCTCTCTCTATGATCACTCAGCAGCGAAAACTTTTCTAACTTTCGCTAACTTTCACATTAATTTAAATGTTTCATGCACGCACAGCAAACAAACATCAGCAACAAATCCAACATTAATATTTATTACCTACACGGGGGCTGGGGCTGGGAGGGGGGAGATTGTTACAAGAATAATTGTGATTTCATTTTTTACTTAATTGCTTTCCAATTTTTTTTTGCGATTTCAAAGACTGGATTCCCTTTAGATTAATTGCAGATCAAAATCATCCCTGTCAATGTAACTTGTTTTTGGGTGGGGCGGCAATAGATTGCACTGAAATCAACATGATTTTGAACTAAACACACCAGTGAAAGGGATTGGGCAGGGTTATAATAATCCTTGCATTTGATATAGAGCCTCATCGCGTCTTCGAGACATCTCAAAGCACTTCACAGAATATATTGTAAAATGAATTGACTGTATATTTTGTGGATGGACTGGAGGGAAGGGAAGTCAGATGTGGGATTTGTTTTATAACAACATAAAGGACCCACTGCATTTTTTGTCACATTACTGTGTAATAATGCGTACAAACGTTAAACTCACATCCAGTTGGTGGACATTCTCAAAGCTGACTTTATACCATTTCAGATTGAAAGCATGGTTATTAAAAGTTGAGGAATTTGGTTCGTCGCTGATCTCCCCACTTTGCAATAAAACTATCTTACCTTAACACCCCCCCCCCCCATTTAAAGTTCAGGTTGTAGAAATCGGAGGGTTGTTAAGTCCCCTTACCTTAGTTGCAGATATCATTGAGTACAGGATAAGGCAGTGATATCACCCTGGAGCTAGTTCTTTTGGGGATTGTGTACAGTTTCCATGGAGATGAAAGGTTTGGGAAGGCATGGGTTAGAGGATCATTCATTGTTAGTTCTTGCAGAGGGAGAGAGAAGGGAGAGAACTGCAACTTAAGGGAGAAGGAGAAAGACAGTCTTAAATGAATCATTTCTAAAAGTCTGTCAGGTATGTATTTCCTCTTGAGTGTACTTGCAAGTATATCTATGTCAAGGATTGTTATAATATTTCCTATGGGATTTCCATGTGAGAGTGGAACAGAATGCTGCTGCTGTTTTTATTGCTTTGGGTTCACTGGCTCACATCTCAGCCTTCAAAACATTATTAATGTCTTAAATAGAATCAGGAAACAGTTCATGTAAAATGTGATTGACGCTGAAGAAGTGGATGCAGTACATTATTGGAGTACTGTACTGTGTTCAAGATCCCAAATCAGATGATGTCTGACATGCGGAAACCCATCACCGTGCTTAAGAGTATCCAAACCCAAACTGAGAATTCCATGCATCCCACCTACACATGGAAATCCCAGAGATAGATTGTTGGACTGGAATGCGCACTCTCTCCCTGGAGGGATGCATCCTGCTTATCTCATTCCAGAAAGTATTCAGCGCAGGTTGGCAAGAGCCAAGGCTTGGGGATCCCAGAGTGTGCGTTGGGGTAACTGATGGAGTCTAACCAGCTAAAAGCGCATAGCTTGACAGAGATAAACTGAATCCTAATGATGAGGTTGACATATGGTTGAAAGGTTAGGAACAAGGGGAGGTAGGCTTGACCGAGGAAGTGGCAAAAATGACCAGTATATTTGATTTTGCATCTTTGTAATGGATTTCTTAATTAAGTAATCTAGAATTCCTTGACTCTTACTCAAGCGGGAACACCGCTCTCACTCGATTGATTAATTAATTAAATAAGTAAGGCACAAAGAAACACATGTAAATTGATCCCATAAAGTGACAGTCTTGCTGTCAGGACCCTTTAAGAATTCAAAGCATCCCAAAAAGAATTATGATTGAATTATAAATTATGATATAACAGACTTTTGGCCCATTTCTGCGGATTTTGTTTTTAGGCTATTTTAGTTTATTAGTTTATTTTAGGCTATTGAGCACTGATGACCATCAGATTGACTGCTTTGCAGGTCAACTGGGTCAGGGAGCTAAATTAACCTTGATTAGACATACATACAGCCCTGAACTTAAAGCACCACTCAAAACAATAATAATAATCATCATAATAATAATCCTTGCATTTGATACAGTGCCTTATCATGTCATTGAGACGTTTCAAAGCGCTTCACAGGATATACTGCAAAGTGGATTGATTGTGTATTTTGTGGGCAAAACACATTGCAATATCCCACAAAAAGACATGGAGTGAGTGGGCAGTTTTATTTTGGGGGATTGTTGGCCAGGACACCCAGAGAGAGAAACTCCCTTCTATTTTCGAATCATACCATGGGATCCATAACTTCCACCAGAACAAGCAGATTCAACGTTTACTTGCCATTTCTCGTAATTAAAGGCCACTGAGTGGTTGTTGAAGACAATTTGACTGTATTTATACTGTGCATTGCTACTGTACATCAACAGTAACAGTGCTCTAGAGTTTGACAGG
This sequence comes from Callorhinchus milii, assembly GCF_018977255.1. Classification (NCBI taxonomy): domain Eukaryota; kingdom Metazoa; phylum Chordata; class Chondrichthyes; order Chimaeriformes; family Callorhinchidae; genus Callorhinchus; species Callorhinchus milii. Next base: position 2,691,862 of record NW_024704758.1, on the reverse strand, counting down.
ATAGGTCACATATACAACAAACAGATTTGCACATTTTCTATGCAAGTATTGTACAATATGCAACCAGTGATTATACAGGCAAACAGCTGACAAACTCAGGCTGTACATTTATCTCCAAATTTGGATGCCACAAGGGCAAGTATTGTTTTTGAGCTGAAGTAAGTGAAAAAACATTGAGTCAGTGACTTGATAGGTTGTGTGCACAGGAATTATTCAGTTTACATTTCCTAAGCTCAGTGTGAAGTATGTTTTGTGGTAGGCTGTGCTAAACGTCTGGCTTGTTGCATTTAGTGTTGTAGCCATAACCTTCTGCTTGGAGATCTGTTCCTTTAAGACGGAGCAATGAGCACTGAACTGTGGGTGGGAAACTGGAGACCCCACCGGCCCAGAGGACCCATTGCAGCGCATTACAGTAGCCCAGGGCCAAAGTACAGACTTCCGGGATCTACAGGTAAGTGCTCAGCAATTGACGTGCTGCATAATAATACTAATAATATTTGCATTTGGTACAGTGCCTTATCATGTCTTTGAGACGTCTCAAAGTGCTTCACTGAATATAATGTAAGTGTATTGACTGTATATTTGTGGGTGAAACTCAGCAGCCAATTGCGCACAGCTGTGTCCCAAAAACAGTCATGGATTGAGTGACCAATCTATTATTTTTTTAAAGAAATTGTTACTCCCAGAAAAGCAATCCGCCAATCGACTAACAACCAGATTCCTACTTACTCCTAGGTACACAGAGGCGTGTGGAGTAAGGAAACCTCCCCAATGTTTCACCCTGCCTGGAAATCAAACCCAGGTCCTATCACTTGCAAGGTTGTGGGTTTAAGAATTGCTGTGTGCAAAGTGGCTGCTGCTTTTTCATCCACAAAATACAGTCAAAACCATATTGCAGCACATCCTGTGAAGTGATCTGAGACATCTCAATGATGTAATAAGGCTACATCAAATGCAAGGATTATTATTATTGTAATATGGAATCTATAATGTCAAAAGACCACCCTTCCTGGCAAGCCCTGTTGCCAGCTCATGACTTCCCCACATTTTTCCCCTCTCTCCAATGCAGAGAAGGGAATAGCGGATATGAGAGGGTTTAGAGGTCTGAATGGAGTATAAACAGAGTAGTTGGGCTGAATGTCCTGTTTCCACGCTGTAATTTTCTATGTAATGTTGCTGCGCAGGTAAATTGCTGGCAAATGCAGTGACTGCGTATTTTGTAGGTAGACACAGCCGCCAATTTGTGCAATGTTCCCGCAAACAGGCACGAAGTGAATCATGTTGATTTAAACTCACGAGGCTAGGTAACATTCAACAAAAGGTACTAGACGGAGGTAATGAGCACGTATCAACAACAACAACAACAAAATTACATATGTATAGCGCCTTTCACGTCGGGAGGACGTCCCAGGCAGTATGAGTGTGTAATGTTACGGACAGACAGAACAACAAGCACTGTATAAATTGCCTTATCTCATTCTCCATAGCTCTACTCTGTCCTTTCACTCTCCTCCGTCTTGTCTTGTCACCCAACTACATTTAATGCTCTCTTTGTTCTAACTGTCCTGTTTCTGTTTGCGTTTCATGTTTGCCTTTCAATGCTTTCACCATGGACACTGATGAATGCAGTTACATATGCCTCCCCTTCACTAATTTTCAAAAGGTGTTTCAACACAAACATCCCATTACTTTTTGTGTGTAGCCTCCTACAGGTGCATTGGGGGCATCTTTTTAATTGGTCCCAATCCAGCTCTGTAATGAAAGCTGCCTCTGTAATGATCTGCAATAATTACCAGGCACTCCAGACATTGCCCTGTTTAAAGGGCACATTAGTTCAATACTCTGAGTGCTATTTTAACAACAACTTGCGTTTATATAACGCCTCTCATGCGAGGTAGCGTCCTGCAGCGCTCAACAGTGGTGGATTCCAACAACAAACCAGTGCGAGGGAGGTGACCATAAGCACAATCAAAAAGGAAGGTGTTCAGGCGGGATTTAAAGGTGGGATTGGGGGTTTGCAAGGTGAAGGGATTAAGGGAGAGAGTTTCAGAGTTTATTTTAAGAATCAGGGGGCCTTCAGAATATGGGCCAAACCTATATCTCTACACCTACATATGAAAATGTCCCTGTATTTGGAATAGAAAGTTCACTCTCTCTCTGGAGGGACGCATTCCACTTACCTAATTCCGAGAGCATTAGGCGCAGGTTGGAAAGGGTTAAGACTTGGGGACCCCAGAGTGTGGATTGAGGTATCTGCTGGAGTCGAACCAGCTAACACCGCGTAGCTTGGCATTGAGAGAACTGCCTGGCAAGCTTCCCGCTGCTTAACACAACCATTGAATGTTGAATCTCTGCTGAGTTACTGGAGAAACATAAAAAGCAGACCACCCAGATCACAGTTGCTGCGTTCCTCAGTTTCACAGGTCTGTTCAGTCCTCCTGTCTGTCCCTCTGTTGTCATATACACTCGCATTCTGTCCCTTCCTTCGAGCTCTTTACGCCCAGGTTACGCCCTATTGCTTCCCTATTCTATCATTTCATAGCAGCTGAAGTCTTGCTCCCGTATCCCAAATATCTTGACATCTTCTTCTCCTCCATCTGCCTCACCTCTTTCAAAATGACTCCCTCATCAACAGGACTCGATTTGTTTTTCATGCCAGATATGCAATGAAAATTATAATCCTTTTCTGCGCCCATTTCACTCTCTTACGCTGTCTTATCAACTCCTGTTTTTATTACAGTATCGTTTCATTTTTTCCTTCCCATTCATCCCTCTTTCAGGCTGCTCCATCTTGATTCATCTGCCCTGCCCTCAACTCACTCTCTCTGCCTGTGGAGAACTTCCTCTCTCTCTCTCTTTCTTGACCTCCCTTCCCTCACCAATCATCCCATCTACCTTTACCTTCCTGCAAGCTGCTTTCCTTATGTACGAAGATGGGCCTTTATTCAGCAGGATGTTGTACAGCCTTGTTGTACAGTCTCAGGTCCAAATCCCTGACTGTCCAGCGACTTGGGATGTCCTCCTGACGTGAAAGGCGTTATACAAATATCATTTGTTGTTGTTGGTACCCCACCTCTGAGGCTTTGTTGGTCTCCGTACATCATTGAGATGTCTCAAAGCACTTCATAGTATATACTGTAGAGTGGAGTGTATTTTGTGGGCAAATCGTGACAGCAGGTTATGCATAGCAACGTCCCACAAACAGCCCATGGAGTGAGTAACTCATTTTATTTTATACTGATCATTGCGTCCTTCTTCTCTCTAGGATACGTGGAGCACGACGCCACCAAATTCAAGTCCCCGGCTTTCAGTTTCGGAGTTACGCACGCAAGATTCACGACCAATAGCTCCCCAGGTCCGGCTTATCTGATCCCATCGTTCCTGACCAGGAGAGGCAGGGATGGCACCCCGGCCTATTCCATTTATGGACGGCCTCGAGACATCAATCTCTTTCGGACTCCGGGGCCAGGTAGCTGAGATCTAGTTCTAAGACTGAGTCACAGTAACATGAGGTTGACCCAGAACTACGATATTACGATAAGTAGCTCCCCCCAAACCATGCAACTGGTATCTCAAAGACTCTTATCTACAAGCCCAAAGAAATTGCTGGTGACCGCACGCTAACTAATGGTCTCCCTCTAACCATGTAATGGAATATTACGTACAGTTTCTGGCGAGAGGCGAATAAATGGTGTGAGTGGACTGCGGGGCAGTGATCAACGTGAGGTGCCTCATGAGGGGTAGGCTGTGAGAGAGAGGCTGAATCATTTAACATTCATTACCTGAACCCTCAAGGACCTGACACGGCTTCAATTCACTCCACTGTTATTTGTGGTGTTTAACACATTTTATTTCAAAGCCGGTGCTTTCGATGGCAAACCTACGTGGTTTTAGCTTAACCCTAAATTGCACGGTGATGAACACATTACCCGTCTTGTGTCCAGTGCAGGCGCACGCCTCTTGCCAGCCGATTGCACCCAGCAGTGTTTGCAGCCTTGGTCTGCGGGCTGTGTGGTGACAAAGCAGCCCCTTGTGTGAGGGGCGAGAGTAAGACAGAACCTGAAATGACAAACAGGGTCGAACGTAAACCTTTGTGAAACGGGAGCAAACTGTGTTCGTTATCAAATCTGGTCCAAGTCCTTTGTTTTCCAGAATTGGTACTAATTTCCACTTCCCAGGCAGTAGAGGAATGGGCCGGATTTTAAATAAACCCTGATCTCGGTCTCTGTGCAGGTTCGTATGCTCCCGAGAGGTCGGGGAAATCAGCTTACAGTGCAGCTCCGGCATATTCTATCTCAGGAAGGACAAAGGATTTCAAGCTGGACCAGTCTCCAGGTACAGTGACTGCGCAAGGTTAAATAACAGAAGTGCACATTGCCTCCAGCATTGATAATAGCAGTTACAAAGATAGCAGCAACTTTAATGCGTCAGCCTGGCTCAGTCAGTCAGTCGCACTCTCACCTCGGAGTTGGAAGGTTGTGGATTGAAGCCACCACTTCAGGACTTTGAACTCACACGGTCCAGGCTGACACCCACTGCAGTGCTCAGAAGTGTGTGCGTGCGTGGTGTGTGGGTGAGGATGTGGGGTGTGGGGGGGGGGGGTTGTATGGTCGGAGATGCTGTCCTTTGGATGAGACGTTAAACCGAGGTCCCTTCTGCCTGTTCAGGTGGACGTTAATAGTGCCCATGGCACTATTCAAAAAGAGAAGCAAGTTTTTCTCTCCCGGTGTCCTGGCCAACAATCCCCCAAATAAAATTGGTCACTACTCCATAGCTGTTTGTGAGACGTTGCTGTGTGTAAATTGGCTGCCACATTCACCTACAAAACACGAGATGAAATGTGTCAATGAAGTGATGGCAAGCTTTCTTTGGCGTTGATCATTTTTCTCCACGTTATTGGGTAAATACATAAATAGTCTTTAACTCCTTCTTGTCAAGGTCCGGCACAGTACAAACTGCCTGCTGTCTTAGGTCCAAACATCATGACTAAATCCTCTTCCGCCAATTACTCTCTCAGCGGACGCAGTAAAATAGGCAGTTTTCACGAGGACCTGCAAAAGGTAGTCACTTTGTCTCTCCGTTGCGGCTTCACAGGTAATGAAATGGCTTCGCACTGCGTTCGGGCTTTACATGGGTGTGGAACTTGGCGAGGAATGCATTAATGGGATTGTGGCAAAAATACGGGACAAGAGAAGACCATTGTGGTCTACCTGGTAGATCCCAAAATAGTGTGTGTATATATATATATATAAATTAAGCATACGCTACTTTACCTCTCCTCAATACATTTCTTCCCCTCGCTATCTATAATGTAGTCCTCTCTCAAATGTGTTAGGTCCACATTTTCACCAGGCTCTGCGTGAAAGTAATGATCCCTATGCTGTCCATTTGCCTTTCCTTCTTCTGAGCTCTAATTCCGCGCTCCCTTTGTGACTGTGTTAAATGTTTTACAAAGATTGAATGCTGAATAAGCTTCAATAAGCTCTCTGCCAAGTCTTCTTGTCTCCAGTGTGAACATTCCCAGCTTCCATTTGACTTTCTTTGTATCTAAGGTGGCTAATTTTAAACGTCAATTCAATTGCTCTTTTCACTGCGATGACCGTGATAGGGTATAGAGGTTTGTGATAGCAATTCTGAATATGGTGATTCTACTAACTACATGGCCATGGTATAATGGTAAGTGAGGACCAAATTAGAGGGCGGATTGGAAAACTAACTGATCTGAATCAATGTTTCTTTCCCCCCTAAGTTAATTGTACTGGGCGGCTCAAGAACCTTTATTAGTGTGTTTTAAAAATATATATATATATTTAGATTTTTACTCCAGACCCCAGGTCCTGGTGCCTATAGTGTCACTGATCCCAATGCATACAAGTACAAACCACCCCAGTACAGTATGATGGGTCGTAACCAGCTGCCCGGCGATTCGACAAGGAAACCGGGACCAGGGAGTCACTGTCCAGAGAAGGTAAGGTGAACCTTCCTCAAAACTTCCCATCACCACTACTTCATCTTGATTATTACCATCAGAGATTAACTCAGCTCGCACACCTTGCCTTCGGGTTAGAAGGCATGTGGATTCAAGTCGCATGTCAGGGCTTGAACTCATGATGTGGGCTGAAGTTTCTGTGTCGCGTTTCCAGACAAGCAATAGGTTCTGAGGTAGGGTGTGAATTATACTGCTGTTCTGTTCCTGACACCACCTGGGAGAAAGGGTGGTTTAGAGTGCTTGAGGGGTGGAGTCCTGTACCTCTGTGGTTAGAGCACTCGTTACGTAAGTGAGAGATCTGGGTTCAATTCCCGACAGGACTAAATGTTGTGCAAGCTTCCTTACTCCACATGCCTCTGTTCACCTAGCAGTAAGTAGGAACCTGGTTGTTAAATCGATAGGCGGATAGCTTCTCTGGAGGTAATAATCCCTTCAAAAATATAATGAATTGGTCATTTCAATCCACGACTGTTTGGGGGACATTGTTGTGCACAATTGGCTGCCGTGTTTCACCCACAAAACAAAGTCAATTTACTTTACAGTATATTCTGTGAGATGTCTCGAAGACATAATAAAGCTCTATATCAAATGCAAGGATTATTACTATTAAGTGCACCTTTGTTTACCTCGCAGTAAGTAGGAACCTGGTTGTTAGTCGATCGGCTTTGTGGGGGTAACAATCCCTCCCCGAAAACACATAATTGACTGCTGCCAATTATTTCATCCACAAAATATAGTCAATTCACTTTACAAGATATTCTGTGAAGTGCTTTGAGATGGCTTAACAGCGTGATAAGGCGCTATATCAAATGCAAATATTATTATTATGAATTCACAGATCGCTACACTCAGGCATTTGTTTACAATAACTTTGCTTCGCGCTTGAAAGTGATGTAAAGCAGGAAGGATAGTTCTGGCTTAATGATTTGAAAATAGAATATTTAACGTCTTCTTTTTAACCACACAGGTTACAATCAATCGAGGTGTGGCTCCTGCGTTCTCCTTCGGAGTCAGGCATTCAGAGTATCTGGCACCGCTCATAGTGGATGTTGCGTAATGTCGCCAACCTTAAATTTGTGCCAGTTTGGGATTCTGCTCTCCATAAAACGCCTTGAGAGGTTCTCCCTGCAGAAAGGCGCAATACAAGTGCAAATTGTTGTTGAGTTCTTTCTATCGGCGTTTTCTTCAAAGCATCTTGTGAAAATGATTCGATTTTGCATCTTTCGCGCATGTCATTTTTCTATTGTGCTTTTCTTGTCAACAGTAACATTCTCAACATATTGCACTGTACTTTGTTTTTATTCTTCACTTTATGAGACTAGATTAGACTATGTGAAAGATGAACGTTTTGCTGCACATTGCTTTGACTGTAGCTTTAAGATTAATGTGACAAAATGCAAGGAAAGACTGGGAATAATTTAGCAGTATATCATAGCAATGATTACCATGTTGAATGCCTCAAGAAACATTGTTAATTTCACCACATGGTAGAAACTGAAAGCTTTCCCAATAAGCACAAGGAATGAAACGTACATCTAGAATGATCCAGAAACAGTCATTAAATGAACAGAATTTTACAACCTGTGGTACTGTAGTAATTTCTATTAATTCATCAGAAATCGATTCAATTGGACACCAATCAATTGCAAGACTGAATATGTAACGGACAGAAGCATTTTGGGGTCATCTGAAAAATGGCAATAACTTAAGTTATTTTAAATGTTTCCAATTAACACAATGCACAGTTTCTATTGTTCTACCCCCGGCCGCTGTTCATTCAGTGACACTATTAGACATGCCAATCAAAACCATTAAAACATACCTCTAACCTAGCATATTAGGATGCACATCAGTATTGTGTTAAATAGTTTTATTTACAATTTTCCTGAACTGTTGAATAAAGTATATTTGGTGCTTATTTAACAATCTCTGGTTTATTTATTCCTCCCCTTGACCCCCTCACCATTTATGGACAATCATTGTTTTTATTATTATTATAACTCTTCACTCAAAGGAAAAGGGCTCAGATGAGTTATTTGGAGTGGCATATGTATAAATACATTAATAAATGCAGCTGGGATATTGACTGCATAATGATTTAAGTGGTGGTGACAAGTTAAGCCGGGTTGAGTTATCAGGAGTTTACTATATATATATCTATATAGATATATATATAAAAACATTTGTGGTCATATTTCAATAGTTTGCTACAATTATGTAGACAATTATGCACGTTCTGTTCACTGAAGACTCTGGGACGCTGCCCTGTGTGAAGTGCGCATTATAAATGCAAGTTGTTGTTGTTGAAGACTGACAGCAATCCAGGCCGCTCTCCCCAATTCATGACATTAATGGCTTGCAAGCGACATACATTTTAATAGATTGGGCTGATGTCCTAATGCAGCTATAATTGTACAAAGAACACAGTTGGTGTTAATGTCCTAACGCGGTGCGTGCCACAGCTCACGAGCACACTAGTATCATTATACGGTCATGTGCTCTCACTGGACCCATAAAGTGCTTCATTACCTTCATATTCCAGTTCAATTAAAACCCTTCAGAAAGGAACGTCAAAAGACTTTGGCATAGAAAAAGGACAGTCGGGAGTTCTCAACACCTCTTCCAAAGGACACCAGGCAGGTCTTCTTGGTGAACAGAGAAGATAGAATCAGCAGTTCCTGCGCTTTCTCTCGCGATACACTGTGCGATTCAAAGCCCCTCAAGTCCGCGCCCTTGTGAGCATGTAGTACAAAATGAAGAAGAGGCCCACCAGCCCGATAGAGACGTAGCACAGCAGCTTCCTGTTATCCCGGCCGGACTTCACCATCGTGGAGAAACGCTTGACGCTTCCGGTCAACAGTCCAGTCGCGCTCATAAAATCCGAATCCTAGCGAAGAATTAAGAACAATAAATGTTATAAAATATAACCGGGGGGAAATAACTAACTCTGGAGTTCATTATCAATATCTGAAGAACAGTATATTCTGAGAAACATTTTGAGACATCTCAAAGACGTGATAAGACAAGTGCAAGGATTATTATTATTATTAACAGATGAGTATCAGGGATCCTCGTTAGCTCAATGGGTAAAGTCACTCTAAACGTGAAACTGAGGCAAGCAGAGCAGAAAGGTCCAGGTATGATCAAGCGCTCCGGATGCTTCCCCGCGTAAAGGACACTATATAAATGCAAGTTGTTGTTGTATGATGCCCAGTCTTTGCCATGGCCAGCATCAAAGTTGCGATAGTTGGCATTCTCACCAACCTAGGTGCCAATTTTTTTCTTTTGAATAAAGCAGTTAGCTAGCAACACACTCACCATGCCATCGAGGTACCTATTTTGATCGTCCGCCTCCTTATCGATATCCAGAGCAATCTGTTTCCAACACAAAATCAAGCTTTAAAAAACAAAGGCTGAAATGATCAAATGTCGATGGAAAGAGGCCCTTCGGAGAACAGATACAGAACTCAAGCTCAGAAACCTGTCAGCTTTTACTGCAATGTGGTGCTGGAGGAGTGCTGCATTTTCGGAGATGCCGTCCTTTGAATGAGACTTTAAAACAGAGGTCCCAAAGCCCGTTTAGGTGGATGTGAAAGATCCTGTGCTCTATTGAAAAGGAGAACAGTTTCTCTTGGTGTCCTGGCTGACAATTGCCCAAATAAAACACACTGAACTCTTGTCTAAAGCAGCTCTTGAACTATGTACTAGATGTAAATATATATTTTTGCACTTGAGTGGAACAGGTCGGATACATCTCACTATAAACCAGAGTCCATTATTTCAATCCCTTATTGAAAACCACACAATTGTCCCTCTCGTTATTGTAATTCGATCGATCATTACTGTAATGAATACTCTGATAAATGTACAGATCAAACAGTGGGGACCAGAAATCTTAAAGTAGATATTTAATCATCCACGTTCAAGTTTACTAAATGGGTTAGTTAGAAGCAATCCAAATTGCTGTCTATAATAAACAGAGGCTCCTTTTCCTCAACTCTCAGGTTTCGGAACTCGGTCACCTTAGCACCATATCCCTAGTTGCTCATTAACCTTTCTCAACTAATATTAATGAAGTCTGAGGATTATTTCACTGCACTAAAAGCCTTCTTGTTCTCGAGTTCAGAAATTCTCATTTCCCTGTACGATAACTGAGTATTCTATTTAAAATAATTCTGTAAGGTATCTGGTGAAAAGGAAATGCAACAGAGGAAAAGCAATCCAGAAGATTTTTAAAAGAGAGCGCTTTGAAGTCAAATACGCTGGTTATTCTGAAAAGATTGTGACTTTGGTGGAAATAAAATGCCACAGACCGATTTGAGTCGAGACACTTTACTCGACAGGTTTTCTGCCATCCGCTTGTTCTCTGCGTCCAGCATTTGATCCACCGCACTGGAACCGAAGCCTGAAGCAAGGGAAAAATGCACAGTAAATAACTTGGGGAAATAATAATAATCCTTGAATTTGATATAGTGCCTTATCATGTTGAGACGTTTCAAAGCACATCAGAGGATATACTGTAAAGTGCAATGACTGTAGTTTATGGGTGAAACAGTGCAGATCACATGGACTTCACAGGAGCACGGTTATAGTGAAACAATAAAAAGGAGCTACTAGGAAAGAACCTAAGACTGTCTGTTTCTCCCTCTGGTGACCATATCTTTTGGAACTAGTCCACAGTTTGGAATGTGTACCTATTGGCACAACTCTTTATGGTAACCCTTAACTTCATCAGGTCAAGGAAGGAACAACTTGCATTTATATAGCCTTTTATGCGAATAGCATCTCGGAGGTTGCAAGCAGGACAAGACTCCACACACTAAGATAATCAACAGAAAAACATTTAAAAACAATTGAACGAAAATTATGTACACAAACTGTTGATAACCTTCTGCACAATATTGAGATTAAGCTGATCTGAGTGAAATACAATTGGTGGGAGGTATTCAAAGCTCAATGAAACAATGCAAACATCACAATAATGCTACATCACATATTTATTTATGCCACATCAGCAAGATACAGTGCCGGGGCCAGATCCGTTTACACAACTATCCAACATTAAGACAGTGTTTGTATCCAATGTTTATTACATATAGGTTACCTATAGGTTAGCACATATGCTGAAGTGAGCTAATGGGCAGTTAGACAAGAGGCTTAGATGAAATCACAAACCACAAATGCAGAGCACATCTGATCAGCAAACGGCAAGGCATATTAAGTCTATGAAATACATTCCAGTCTGTTTCTACTATGTAAAATATACAGATGCAGTTTTATTAAACTTCTGGTCTCTCCATAAATATATTGTGTATATAATACACAAGTTGTATTAGAAACTCCATGTATATATAGTATATGTAATGAGGATAGTGAGTATATGGTGTGTATGCTATATTAAGAGTCTCAGGTTCTCACCCCTGTTTCTATGTATATAAAGTGTATGTATGGTGTGTGTGTATACAGTGTACAGAGTATATACACAGCGTATATAGGGTGTGTATACACAGTGTATAGGGTGTGTGTACACAGTGTATAGGGTGTGTGTGTACACAGTGTATAGGGTGTGTGTGTACACAGTGTATAGGGTGTGTGTGTACACAGTGTATATGGTGTGTGGGTACAGTGTACAGGGTGTGTGTGTACACAGTGTATAGGGTGTGTGTGTGTACACAGTGTATAGGGTGTGTGTACACAGTGTACAGGGTGTATATACAGTGTATAGGGTGTGTGTGTACATAGTGTATTGGGTGTGTGTGTGTACACAGTGTATAGGGTGTGTGTGTGTACACAGTGTATAGGGTGTGTGTACACAGTGTATCGGGTGTGTGTACAATGTATAGGGTGTGTGTACAGTGTATAGGGTTGTGTGTATACAGTGTATCGGGTGTGTGTGTACAGTGTATAGGGTGTGTACAGTGTATAGGGTGTGTATGTACAGTGTATAGGGTGTGTGTACAGTGTATAGGGTGTGTGTGCAGTGTATAGGGTGTGTACAGTGTATGGGGTGTGTGTACAGTGTATAGGGTGTGTGTATACAGTGTATCGGGTGTGTGTGTACAGTGTATAGGGTGTGTGTACAGTGTATAGGCTGTGTGTATACAGTGTATCGAGTGTGTGTGTACAGTGTATAGGGTGTGTGTACAGTGTATAGGGTGTGTGTATACAGTGTATCGAGTGTGTGTGTACAGTGTATAGTGTGTGTACAGTGTATGGGGTGTGTGTACAGTGTATAGGGTGTGTATGCAGTGTATAGGGTGTGTGTACAGTGTATAGGGTGTGTGTACAGTGTATAGGGTGTGTACAGTGTATGCGGTGTGTACAGTGTATAGGGTGTGTGTATACAGTGTATCGGGTGTGTGTGTACAGTGTATAGGGTGTGTACAGTGTATGGGGTGTGTGTACAGTGTATAGGGGTGTGTGTACAGTGTATAGGGTGTGTGTACAGTGTATAGGGTGTGTACAGTGTATGGGGTGTGTGTACAGTGTATAGGGTGTGTGTACAGTGTATAGGGTGTGTGTGTACACGTGTATAGGGTGTGTGTACAGTGTATAGGGTGTGTGTACACAGTGTATAGGGTGTGTGTACAGTGTATAGGGTGTGTGTACAGTGTATAGGGTGTGTGTACAGTGTATAGGGTGTGTGTACAGTGTATGGGGTGTGTGTACAGTGTATGGGGTGTGTGTACAGTGTATAGGGTGTGTGTACAGTGTATAGGGTGTGTGTACAGTGTATAGGGTGTGTGTACAGTGTATAGGGTGTGTGTACAGTGTATGGGGTGTGTGTACAGTGTATGGGGTGTGTGTACAGTGTATAGGGTGTGTGTACAGTGTATAGGGTGTGTGTACAGTGTATAGGGTGTGTGTACAGTGTATAGGGTGTGTGTACAGTGTATAGGGTGTGTGTACAGTGTATAGGGTGTGTGTACAGTGTATAGGGTGTGTGTACAGTGTATAGGGTGTGTGTACAGTGTATGGGGTGTGTGTACAGTGTATGGGGTGTGTGTACAGTGTATAGGGTGTGTGTACAGTGTATAGGGTGTGTGTACAGTGTATAGGGTGTGTGTACAGTGTATGGGGTGTGTGTACAGTGTATAGAGTGTGTGTACAGTATATGGGTGTACAGTGTATAGGGTGTGTGTACAGTGTATAGGGTGTGTGTACAGTGTATGGGTGTGTGTACAGTGTATAGGGTGTGTGTACAGTGTATAGGGTGTGTGTACAGTGTATAGGGTGTGTGTACAGTGTATAGGGTGTGTGTACAGTGTATAGGGTGTGTGTACAGTGTATGGGGTG
>NW_024704758.1:2628382-2678552 GCF_018977255.1 Callorhinchus milii | reverse complement strand
CCCCCCCCCCTCTCCCTCCCCCCTCTTCCCTCCTCTCCTCTCCCTCCTCCTCCCCCCTCCTCCTCCCCCCCTCTCCTCTCCCCCTCTCCTCTCCCCCCCTCTCCTCTCCCCTCTCCTCTCCCCCCTCTTCTCTCCCCCTCCCTCTCCTCTCCCCCCCCCCCCCCCCCCCTCTCCTCTCCCCCTCTCTCCCCCCCCTCGTCTGTCTTTACAGCAGAAACATCCCCCCCTTCTCTCCTCCTCTGCTCCTTTCATGAAAGTCCTCCCAGACCCTCTCTCTCTCCCCCTCCCTCTCCCCCTCCCTCCTCTCCCCCCTCCCTCTCCTCCCTCTCTCCCCCCCCCTCTCTCCCCTCCCTCCCTCTCTCTGGTTAATAGGACAGATGGCTGCCACCACCCACAGTTTTAATCCACAGATCATGTTGCTTTTTAAATACTCCTTCCTCCTAGAAAAAAAATATTGTTTCTAAAGGTCTAAGCACGTGTTTTTTTTTGAGTGGGGGGTGTGGGGAGAGAGAACAACTTTTAAGGGTCGTGGGGAGTGATTACAGCCTATTTCTGTACTGTACTGTAACACTGTCATCATTTCATGTTCAACTACTGTGTCCCCAGAACAGTGTAACCAGTGGCTTTGCATTAGAACTTTATTCATAAGTATTTAACTATCAAGTTGCAAAATGGACATCATCATCATAATAATAATAGTAATAATCGTTGCATTTGATACAGCGCCTTATCACGTCTTCGAGACGCTTCACAGTGGGTACTGTAAAGTGAATTGACCGTATATTTTGTGGCCGAAACGCAGCAGACAATTGCACACAGCAGCGTCCCCACAAACAGTCGTGGGCTGAGGGACTTAGGTTATTGCATTGGTAAACGATTTTAACCTCACCTCACCGTGAGCCTAACTGGCTTCACCGTCCACCCACAAACACGCGGCCACTATCCGTAACGCAAATCACCGTAGAACGCTTTGAGAAGTTCGGGTTCGGCGCTTTGCGAAATGCGAAGATTATTACTGTTGTTGTTATTGCAGGAACAGAAAGAATTTTGAAACGCCTACAAAGGTGCTTTGACAAACGGGAAGCGTTTAAAAGCAAAGTCCCGTCAGGCGGATGTTAAAAGACCCCGTTGCACCATTCGGAAAAAGAGAAACGAGTTTCTCCTGGTTTCCTGGCCTACAATTCATAGAACCATAGAAGGAAGCCATTCAGGTCATCGTGCCTGTGCCGGCTGTTTAGAAGCGCGACCCAATCTGTCCCGCTCGCCCGCTCTTTCCCCATATCCTTGCAAATTCCTCCCCAAACCCCGATAAAACTGATCGTTCACTTCAAGGCTGTTTGTGGGACATTGCCATGCATCTGTTATCTGCTGTGTCCGCTTCCTACAATCACAATCACTACACTTTACAGTAATTCCTGCGATACGCTTTGAGGTGCCTTGATGACGTGATAAGGCACCAGCAATGCCAAATGCAAGTATCATTAATTATTATTAAATGTGACGATATCATGTATTTTTTTCAGCCTTGCATTCGATATAGCGCCTTATATTGACATTTCTCACAGGGGTTTACGGTAAAGTGTAGTGACTTGTGTATTTTTGATTCCCAACTTGCCAATCAGTGCAAGTACTTCAGTCTCTTGGTTAGTTATCAGTGAGCTGCTGGGCTCTTAAACTTTCTTCATCATTCGTCTGCAAAACACATGGTTACTACACTTCACAAGTGGATCCTGTGAAGCACTTTGATACGTCCTCCTGACGTGATAGATACTGTAACAAATGCAAGGATTATTCTTATTATAATGATGACGATGATTGGAAACTCACATTTTTGGGATTTATTCAAACAGGCTTTGGCATCAGTTAACAATGCGGGTGCAGAACTTTGTACAGAATCCCTGTTTTGCCTCTGGCGATGGGTTAATCAAGGTACGTGAGTGAGATTAGGTGTATTTTTTTTTGCAGTGTATTTTTCAGTTGTAATATTTTTAATTTTAATACCTGTTTAAAACATCATTGGAGGCTCCAGGCTTCTGTTTACCCCTCGTCCCCTCGGTGGCCGTGACTTCAGCTCCAAAGTTCTGTGGAACTCTCTCCCTCAATCCCTCCGCCTTACCCCCTCCCTCCCCACTTACAAATCCCGCCTAAAGCCCTGCCTTTTTGATCGCGCTTACGGTCACCCCATCTCTCCCCCTGGCTCGGGGTCAGATTCCGGTACTGTCAAGCGCTCCGGGACACTACCCTGCATGAAGGGCGCTGTGTAAATCCAAGGTGTGGTATGACCGAGACAACTTTCCTTTTGATTTTTGCAGTTGTACGAGAATTTTATTAGCGAATTTGAGCACAGGTAAGAAACTTTATTGGACTTCCATTGCAATACGTGGGAAACTGTTGTGTTTGTGTGCGTGTGTGAGATCAACAATTAATGATTGGGGATGAGTAGTACAGGACAGCTCCATTAGAACACACCTTGCTAGAGTGCAAATCTGCTTATCCCGTGCTGTCTATGAACCCATGGTTACCACGGACGTACAGTACGTTTCTGGCAGCCGTGACCTCACGATCGATCCGGAAGTGGCACGGGCGGCCAGTTTTGTTTGGGGGTTCATCAGCACACTGGGTCAAATATCACGGGCCCAAAATGTTGCAATGGGGCAATTTTGTACGACAATTTTTGGTGTAAGTTAATGTGTTGTGGGGCCCGGGTGCGGATGGGGTTGTATTTGGAAAGGGGAGATTTCCCGCCGCCTTTTCCCTGAACTTATTACTGAAGCATTTTTCATATGTTGTTGCAGAGTTAATCCTCTGTCGCTTGTGGAAATCGTTCTAAATGTGGTTCGACAGATGACAGGTGAGTGTTTCCCCTGCACTTTGTGTGACACCGTCAACCCCTGTAGTGGAGTTAAATCAGAATGATACCGAGGATCCGGCAAATTATTTAATGATTAAAATACATAAATAACATGAATACAATGAGTGGGCTGACTCTACGATTGCTCTTTCCTCCAATGCTTGTATCTAGGTTCAGTTTTTCATCTTATTTCCCTCTAGATCCGAACCAGGCCGTCAAGTTTTTGGATGATACCAAAGATAAGGTCAGTATTTTAGAAATAAAAAATTTAAGAGAATGTATTTGTGAAATGACATTTCGATCAGGATGTGAAATGGAACTAAATAGTTTGGTGTCTTGGGAATAAACCAACAACAACGTACATTTATGTAGCGCCCCTCACACAAGGCAGCGTCCCAGAGCGCTTGACAGTGGTACAGCACGATGCCAAGCCGATGGGGAGGTGACAGTAGGCACAGTTGAAGAGGAAAGTCTTCAGGCAAGACCTGAATATGGGGAGGGAAGGGGCAAGGCAGAGGGATAGAGGAAGAGTGTTCCAGGGTTTCGTGGCATAGTGGCTGAAAGTGCGGCCACCAATGGTGGAACGGAGGGTATGAGGGACATGCAGAAGGCTGGAGCCAATCGAGCGGAGGCAGCGGGTGGTGGGCTGGGGGGGTAAGCAGGTCGCAGAGGTAGGGAGGTGTCGGGGTATGAAGGGATCTGAAAACGAGCGTGAAGATCTTGAAATCGATGGGGGGCCAGTGGAGCCTGGCAAAGACTGGGGTGGTGAGAGTACGGAGTTTAGTGCGGGTGTGCCTCATTAGAACTGAGCAAAAATAAATGGTCAGTTCGCAGATTGTGAAATGCTGCTTAACGATAGGTGTTGGGGGAGCAAATTAAGCGCTGCCCAGTGTGAGAGGCGCAAAATAAATGAAGGTCGGTGTTGTTGTTGTAAACCAGTGATGTGAGACGAGTAGTGAAGAGGTGAATCACGTTTTAAGTTCTACAACAATGTGGTATTTTGTTATCGGACTTGGAATTTGTCTGTTATACCTCTTAACATTTTCGTCCTCTCCTGCATTCAGGTCAAACCCAGCGACGAGGCAGTAATTCTCTGCAAAACGGCAATCGGTGCTTTAAAATTAAACGTAGGCGACCTTCCAGTCACAAAGGTAAAGCACATTTGAATCAACTTTATTTCTCTTAAAACAACAGG
This sequence comes from Callorhinchus milii, assembly GCF_018977255.1. Classification (NCBI taxonomy): domain Eukaryota; kingdom Metazoa; phylum Chordata; class Chondrichthyes; order Chimaeriformes; family Callorhinchidae; genus Callorhinchus; species Callorhinchus milii. Next base: position 2,674,506 of record NW_024704758.1, on the reverse strand, counting down.
CTGCACATTGAGGGGGAAATGTTTTATATAATGGGATCAATGTTAAATACTGTTATGGTGCTTAGTGGTTAGAGCACTCGCCTCACAAGCAAGAGACTGGGTTCGATTCCCGGCAGGGCGAAACGTTGGGCAAGTTTCCTTTTTTCACACGCCTCTGTTTACCCCAGTAAGTAGGAACCTGGTTGTTAGTCGATTGGCGGATCGCTTTTCCAGGAGTAATAATCCCTTTAAATAATATGATTTGGTCACTCAATCCACGACAGTTTGTGGGACACTGCTGTGCGCTGCCGAGTTTCATCCACAAAATATACAGTCAATTCACTTTACAGTATATCCTGTGAAGTGCATTGAGACATCTCAAAGACGTGCTAAGGCGCTGTATCAAATGTAAAGTTTAATATATTATTACAGTACATTTTTACTGTTGCTATCCTTGATAGAGTATATCCTAGATTAGAGTATAAGAGTAGGGAAGTCTTGCTGCAACTGTATAGGGCCCTGGTGAACCACACCTGGAATACTGTGTGCAGTTTTGGTCTCCTTATTTAAGGAAGGATCTACTTGCCTTGGAGGGGGTGCATCGTAGATTTACTAGGTTAGTACCGGGGATGAAGGGGATGAGTTACGAGGATAGGCTGACCAATTTGGGCCTATATTCTCTAGACTATAGAAGAATTAGAGGGGATCTTATAGAAACCTATACGATCAAAGGGCATAATAGAGTAGATAGTGGGAGATTGTTTCCCCTGGTTGGAGAAACTAAACCAGGGGTCACAACCTTAAAATCAGAGGCAGCCCTTTCGCACTGAGTTTAGGAAGAACTTCTTCACTCAAAGGGTGGTGAACGTATGGAACTCACTACCCCAAAGGGCTGTTGACGCTCAGTCCTTGAACATATTCAAGACTGAGATAGATTTCTTATTGCAAAAAGGATTAAGGGATATGGGGATAAGGCAGGGTTAGGTTATTAGCTGGAGTTAGATTAGAAGATCAGCCATGATTGAATGGCGGGGCAGGCTCGAAGGGCCGAATGACCTACTCCTGCTCCTACATGTTATGTTATGTTGATGCTGTTCTCCATCTCAACCACTAAATGGCACTGTGGTCTCCGTACAGCAGTTGAAATCTGGAGCGTGGATGATGAGGAAGGAAATAAATAGGCAAGAAGTTTGCAAAAACAAAATACAGTTTTAAAAGAAAACAGTTTTGTCGTTTCGTAGAACTTTGTTGAAGCTTTAAATTGAGTGCCCGTTACTTTATGATGGTGATGTCCTCCCAACGTGAAAGGTGCTGCATCAAATGTATTTGTTGCATATTAGTCCCGGTTTGGATTGGCCTGGCTTGACTACCCAGGAAGAATGCCCATCCTATTAAGGTGAATTTATGTGATTCTCTTCACAGAAAACGGTCGAAGATGTAGAGGAGATGCTGACTAAACTTCCTGGAGTGACCTCTGTTCATGGCCGTTTTTATGATTTGTCCAGTAAATACTATCAAATCGTTGGAAACCATGCTTCTTACTACAAGGATGCCTTAAGGTTCTTGGGCTGCATTGATATTAAAGACTTGCCAGGTAAACCCCTCCGATGTATAAGTACTGCAGATCCAATATTCCATTATATACAGTGCAAACGGTTCAAAAAATGTTTCCTTAATCCACAAGTCTCTGTTTACCTAGCAGTAGTAGGAACCCAGTTGTTAGTCGATTGGAGGATCACATTCTACCACGCCATCTCATTGCCCCTACCACGCCCCTCTGGCTTTTAAGCTCTCTGAGACATTGCCCTGTGTGAGGGCGCTATATAAATACAAGTTGTTGTTTCTGTTTGCTGTCCCACCTCTAATCCTGCCTCTTCGAGTACGCCTTTCACTACCCTTGCTTGGCAGCCAAGCCCGTAAACCACTCGCCCGAGATGTTATCCTACGTGAAGCACGTTTTGTAAATGTTGCTGTAACCTCTTCTGTATTAAAAACGGTGAAAAACTTCAGTCTCACGTTCGTGTTTTGAACCAGTTGCAGAACACCAAGAAAGAGCCTTCACCCTTGGACTAGCAGGGCTTTTAGGAGAAGGAGTTTACAACTTCGGGGAACTTGTGAGTGTTTGAATGGTTCAAAATTCTTGATTTAAAAACAAAACTGCAGCCTCGCCCTTAGCCTCGGAATCTAACCATTGTTGATTTTCCTTCCTTAAGCTGATGCATCCGGTCCTGGAATCTCTGAGAACCACAGACAAACAGTGGTTGATAGACACGTTGTATGCATTCAACAGCGGAAACGTGGAAAAATTTCAAGCTCTCAAGACTTCTTGGGGACAGCAGGTAATTTCTCATTGCGGTGTAAAGTGGAGCGGGGCTTTGTGCAATGATTTGACTTTGAAAATTCATTCCATGAGTGATCTGATCCAATTCAGGCTTTGGTGCAGTCTCCCAAGAAGGAAACCCAAGTTGACCAAAGCATTTGGCCTGTTGCCTTCTGCGTTGTGTGTCAGCTTGACTCAGCGGGAAAGGCTCCTTTCTCTGGGTCAGAAGGTTGTGGGTTCAAGTCTGTTTTGCGGATTTTGAGCTCATGGCTGATAGTCCAGTGAAACATTAGGGGAAATCCTGCATTATTGGAGGCTCTGGTCTTTCAGATAAAGATTAAACCAAGGTCCCATCTGACTGCTCGTACGGACATTAAAGATCCAGTGGCCCTGTTGTAAAGAGACCCCTGGCCAACAATCCCACTGTTAATCAGTCATTCACTTCACGAAGGGCGCTGTGTAAATCCAAGTTGTCGTTGTTGCCGCATGCTGTCAAGTGTGTCTACAAAATAGAGTCACTACACTTTCCAGAAAACTCAATGAAGCGCTTTGAAATGTTTCAATGTTGTAATAAGGAGCTATATCAAATGTAAAGGATTTCTATTATTAATAATAATAATCCTGACATTTGATGATAGCAGCTTACCACAACGTTGAGACGTCTCAAAGCGCTTCACATACTGTAAAGTGAATTGACTGTGTATTTTGTGGGCGGAATTATCTGTATTCTGCTGGAGCCCCTGAGGGAGACCTGACTTAAAGCTACAATAAACCTAGATCTGAACCACTCGAGTTCTTCTGCGTCAGTGAAACGTCAGAACTAAGCAAGCATCTCTTTATTTTCCCTGACGGCACTTGTTGTGTTAAGTACAGTCACGAACCAACATTCCAAGCAGCCCACAGTGAAATCTTGTGTCAGGGGGCAGTGAGGAGAGTACCATGTGGCAGAGGATGTTAAAGATGGAACCACAACAACAAATCACATCTATATTGCGCCTTTCGTATCGGAAGACGTCCCAAACCCAGCTCTTTAAAGCCTTGATTGACCGTTTTTGTGTGTTTCTATCCCCGTTCTCGGCACGGGACTTAAGACTGTTTTGGTTTTGACTGTGTTCCAGCCAGACCTCCGAGCCAACGAGCTGCGTCTGATGCAGAAGATCCAACTGCTGTGTCTAATGGAGGTTCGTGCATTGTTCCACTCCGGGCGGGTGAGGAGAGAGAATGGGAAGGGGAAAGGTGGAAGGGGAAAGGGGCATTCCGAGCATCACATCGTGATTCCGGCTACATCTGTGTGCCCCAATCACTCCAATCATTCCAAATGCTGAGATGCTCAATCCCCCCCTCCTTTTAGGGATTTAAGCTCGGAACAGAAGTTGTCAGAATTACATTTAAAACCTTTTAATTCACCAGAATTTAACTAAACGCCTGCTAGTTTTAATCAATAACCGGTGGGGTGGGGGGTGGGAGTGGATTTAGAACTTGGAATGTTTTTTGGTAAGGTCTCCTTACAAGTAACTTACGTTCTCGTGGCTCACACAGACTTGCACATTTGATTTTTCACTTAGATGACGTTTACCCGTCCAGCCAACCATCGGCAGCTAACCTTTCAGGAGATTTCTCAGGTGGCCAAAGTTCCTATCAATGAGGTGAGGTCCCTCAATTCAAGAGCACTGTATGTGTGTGTGTGTGTGTAAATGTGTAAGAAACTGGCTGGACAGTGCTCTTTTGTGTAAGTCTTTTACAGACTCGTACTTATATTCCAGAACATAAGTTGAAACTTTCCTCTTCGACTGTGACGCCTTCGGTCACCCTCCTACCCCCACCCTCCCTGCCCTCCACCCCTCCTGATCCCAACCCCCAGCTCAGCTGCAAATCCCTGACCGTCCAGCTCCCTGGGACATCCTCCCGACGTGAAAGACGCTGTGTAAATGTAATTTCTTACTGTTGTTGTTTGAAAGAATTGCAAGGAATATTATTTGATTGCTATTAAATCACTGTGCGAAATTGTGTTGCCGCATTTGCCAAGAGATACACGGTCACTCCATTTCACAATAATTTATCTGAAGCGCTTTGAGACATTAATAATGTTTATAATCCTTGCATTTGATACCGCACCTCATCACGTCTTCGAGACGTCTCAAAGCGTTTCACAGAATATGCTGTAATCTTATCAAATGAAGAACATTATGCTGATTGTTTGCTGTCAGGTGGAGCTCTTGGTGATGAAGGCTCTGTCGGTGGGCTTGGTGAAGGGAAGGATCGATGAGGTAGATCAACGGGTGCACATGACATGGGTGCAACCCCGAGTCCTGGACCTGCAGCAGGTAAACGCCGGCTGAGAACACCCTTACGGTATCACTGACCCTTGCGGGTCTGGCCTCCTCCCCTGAGTCCTCTGCTCCACCATCAGCGGCCATGCCTTCAGCCACTATGCCCCGAGGCTCTGGAACTCCCTTCCTCACTCCCTTCGCCTCGCCCCCTCCCTTCCTATTTTCAGGTCTTAGTTGAAGACCTTTCCTTTCGACCGCATCTTTGGTTGGAGGCTGGGTGGCCAGAGGTCAGGCTCGCCTGTGCTGTCCTCTCGTTTGCCACTATTGCCTCGAGGTCGGGGATCTCCACCCATTCAATTGACGCTAAGTGTCGCTGTCGCGCGTGTTCAAAAAGTCAAGAGGAACGAGCCACAGAACCGGGTGATTATTGATTGAATTGAAAAGGAAACCAAGCGCACAAAGCCTTTCGTGCACCTGGAAATAAAAATATATACTTTGATGTTAAAACCGCAGTAAATATCGCTCCTGCCTCTTGTGTTTATTTGAGCGGCCGCTGTTTGGAGACTTTCATTCCCTGTGAATCCTTGCTTCGCATTGATGCTGTCAGTGGTGGTTCCCTGATATCTAACATGAGTCTTCTCTTGACGCTTTCAGATTAAAGGGATGAAGGAACGATTGGACTACTGGTGCGAAGATGTGAAAAATATGGCCCTGCTCGTGGAACATCAAGCCCACGACGTTCTAACCTAAAAGATGGTTCTAAACGTATAAAAATAACCTACTGTGTGGTCTTTTTATATATAAAATATACAGTAGTGCAACTTTCAGTCAGTGAACTTTGAGAAACAAGCTCTACTTGATTTTAAAGAACTAGAGGGGTGGGTGGGTGGTGGTGGGGGGGAGAAAAACATATCATTTTTATGTACGTTTCATATTACACAACCAATAATACCAGCTTTGGATGTTTGCATTCTCAGGATTTGTAGCTCTTCGTACAAACTAGCAAGAAAAGGACACAAAATAAAAAGTTCCAAACACTCACTTTCCTCAGTTGTAATGCCGCCCATTCCACCATTGAGAACTCGTCAGATAATAATCCTTGACTTGATAGGAATTTTAAGAATCTTCCACAATTCTGTGTGTCATCTTAAATAATAATTTGCTAATAATAATTTGCCTTCAAAAACAATAATTGAATCACTCGATCCGCAACTGTTTGTGGGGACGCCGCTGGGTGCAATTGGCTGCCTCGTTTCGCCCACAAAATACGCTGTCAATTCGCTTTACAATATATTCTGTGGAGCGCTTTGAAACGTCTCGATAAGGTGTGCGCACTATATCAAAATCGAGGATTATTATTATTGTAAAGCTCTTTATCACATTGAGATGACTCCAAACACTACACAGGGTATACTGTAAAATGGGGTGACTATATTTTGTGGGCAAATGCAGGAGATGGCATTTTTTTTAGAATTTACATTTCAATGTAAATAATGTGTGACTCGGGAGTGATCACAAAGTATTTGGAAGCGGTCGCTGACTGTTAGGATTGTTGTAACCGGTTGATTTGGGGTTGACAGACTTTTTTCCCTCATTGCAATTCAGTAAACTGGGGCATGGTTTAAGAGAGAGAGAGCGAGCGAGAGAGAGACATCTCCCAAGTCAGATTTTTTTCCCAATCTAAAACAGTTTTCAGCAAATCACCAGTGAGCTCGAAATTCATTTTTTCCACTTACTGAGTGCTGGAATTTTAATTACGAACGATAAGATTTTTAAAAAAATGTATTGTGTTTCCACCACTTCTCTAGCCTTAAAAGGAGAGCAAATCTTTCCTTGGCTCTTGCCAGCCAGTGCAAGGATTAGAAGCAATACACTCTCTCTCATTGCAGTAACAAATCAGCCGAGACTCGGTTAAAATCACCTGAGCTCAAGCGACAGCAAACTCTCACGACTTTCAAAAAAATGTGGGGTTTTTTTTTGCTCGGTTTGATGCAATTTGCTGGTTCTGAAAACGGTAAACATGGGCTGTGGTAGATTTCAGCAAGAATATTTGGGCTTAAGTCTCCTTGGAGGAGGGAGGGCGAAATAAAAGTTGTCAAAAAAAATAAACTTTTAAGTGTTTTAAAGTGGTAGATTCTTGATTGGAAATACCGTATGTTTTATTGGAAATGCTTTGTTTATCCTCGGTAGACTCAGAGGAGAGTTATAAATGATAATGAACCTTGCATTCGATATAGAGCCTTGTTGCATCGTTGAGACGTCTCAAAGCGCTTCACAGAAATAGATTGAAAAGTTGATTGACTGTGTATTTTGTGGGTGAAACGTGGTAGCCGATTGCGCACAGCAGTGTCCCACAAACCGTCATGGAGAGTAAGTGATCACATTTTGGGGGGGATTATTACTCCCAGAAAGTGATCTGACAATCGACTAATAACTGGGTTCCTACTTACTACTGGATAAACAGGGACGTGTTGGAAAGGAAACTTGCCTAAGGTATCACCCCACCCAGGAATTGAATCCGGGTTCTCTTGCTTGCGAGGTGAGTGCTCTAACCACTACTCTACAGGACTCCACAAGTCCAGTAAACCGAATGAGAATCCAAATTATTGACAGCTTTGTGCTCAGAGATTATAGAACTTCTCCAATTTAACTTTATAGATGACACAGTTCATCAGGACCTTGATTTGAACCCAGGTGGCAGTGGTTTAAAAACCACATGTGGTGAACCTGAAACTCCCTGAACAGTCACTGATTGCATTGGATACCTTGCGATGGTTGGAAAATTTAGCACTCGAGTTGGATCAAAGCATAAGGGGAAGCCTTGTTTCTTGTCTTTCTCTGTGTCTGTGCATTGGAATCCAGATCTGCAATGGGCGTATTGGGAATGAATTTGAGTTCCCATTATTTACTGTGAACTGTAAACCTCACTTGTTAGAAACTTTTGGAAGGATCTTTGGAAAAGCAGAGGAGTGATGCAGAGGGTTACAGCGTCATTCAGGTCTAAGCTACTGAAGCAAGACCCTGGGGAAATTATGCCAATGATATACTCCACTGGTCAACTTGCTGAGTGCAATGTTAGCACCATCCTGGCCACACGATCAGCCTCAGTGCGTGGGCAACTAAGACCGACTCCGAAAGAAGGAAAATCAAGGTACTTTTTTCACTCTTAATTTTGCCAGCAGGAACAACAACAACTTGCATTTATCTAGCCCCTCCCCGCCCTCACGCAGAGTAGCGTGCCAGAGCGCTTGATATTGGGTAATGCCAAATCTCTAAAATGGTGTCTCACTGCTCCTAACTCAAGTTAAGAATAGACATGAGGTCAGAGCGTATCATGTGGTTCCCTTCAACTGCGAGCAGCTCGAGGGCGCGTTGCTGCTCAAACTGCTGGCAACTAAGTCCTCGCCACCTGCTGTTGGCTGATCATGTCATGGCAATGAGTTGGATTGAAACCCATTCGCTTGCTTTAAACCCCCATCGCAACAGCTGCTGTGTTACCCAAAGTAGCACAGATCTCTTGGTTGAACTATCGTTCAACAGCTCACAATGTGTCTCATTGTCAGTGTTACTTTATTCAATCGCAGATGGTTTGATGGTATTTAAACTCGCTGATTTGTTTTTGTTGGATAACAAGTTAAAGCCATGACAGACTGGTTTCATATGACAAGCTTTGGTTTTTGGTGTGAAAGCTAGAACTGATTACCACCAAATGTTTGAACCCTTATAAGTTTGGATATTTTGTGTATGGGCTGATTGCAACTACTTTGAGCGCAGTAAAACTTCCATTTACCTTTCTGTGTTTGATTCTCAAAATGAACGAGGAGACTGTAGATACAAATGCTATGTATAAGCTCTTAATATTTGTAACTTTTCTAAAAAGGAATCTGCCTCAATCCCCGCTTAAAATCATAACAATCTGGCTCGATGTAAAGTAAGACTCCACTCTTTATTACCCATTCAATTTATATATACAGTAAAACTCAAGACCATAACATTTGATATGACTTACGTGAAGTATACAGCCATAAGTCGTATCATATCTGATTTAATCAATAATCTACACTGCTCATGGGTACTTCAATGCTGTCGGTAAGTGTGGTAGCGGTGCGAGTACGGAGATGATTTAATAGGATTGATATCATGTATTTGGGACCAAGAAACCATGACGATTTAGTAGGAGTTTTCTGATTTATCAAATACGACTAGTTCAAAAAAAATCTAAACGTTTTTGGTAGGAAACTGAATGGAATCAGGTGCATGTATGACTTAGGCAATTATATGATTTATGAAGATATAAGACTTGTGCGAGTTTTACTGTGTGTGTGTGTATATATATTATACACATGTGTATAAACTTGTCAGATCTCTTAACATCTCTCCGACGAGCCCAGTTCAATGCTATGTGTGTATGTGTCGTGTGAGTGTCTTTATCCTGAGAGTTCCCTTGCTCAGTAACTGGTGTGGTTTTTTGCCCTTCGCTATCGTTGTGAGTTACAGTGCAAAGAGTAATCGAGCAAAGCGGTGGAACCGAAATGTATCCTTAATGCTTAGTACAATGGAACCAAGGCAAGCAGGGTAGGACGTCAAGTATTCTGACACGTCTGGATTACTCTTGGCGGGATGAAATTGGGGTTTATAGCACAACTTTTGGAGAGGGAATTCAGTAAACTGGGTAATCTAATTTATTATTTACAGTAATAATAATTTATTATAATTATGACTACTGATAAATTATTATTAGTCAGTGAAGGAGCGTGTGTGGTTTCTTTTGCGTAATCCGTGAGAAGGAGATAAGTAACACCCGTACTTATTCAGTCTAGCAAAATATCATAGGACCTGTTGTCGATATCTTGGGCGGTGGGGCGGATTTTGTTTGCACCGCTTGTTTTGTCTGCCTGATGACTTAAGTGTTCGTGACAAGTTAAGCCAGGGTTGAGTTATCAGGAGTTTACTGCATCAGGGTGCTATAAACTCTAGTTGTTGTTGTTGATGCATATCGGTAATTTTCATATTATGCCAATGACTTTGCAAGTCAAGAGTGTGTTTTGCGCCAATTGGCCAGAAACAGAGAAGCACATCTGAACGCATCAGGTTTGATGTATATTTTTAATGGCTACATTCCAGGAACCTGGCAACAAGTCCTCTTTGGTTGAACGTCTGTGGTTTCTTTTACGTTATCAGTGAGAAGGAGATGAGGTGGGCTTTAAAGGAAGCCTCACTTGGAGCCGGGTCGGTGCTTGTAATTCTCCATGTTAGTGAGCACCCAGCCGCTGGGCACCAGCATTGCAATGTTCAGCACAAAGAACGCAATGGTGAGGTCCTGCAATAGAAAACCAAACAGGGGTGCATTATATAGTCACTTCCCGATAACTCGTCGCTCCAAGGGAAAAGGGCTCAATGCGGCCAGGATATTGACCGCGCGATGACTTAAAGGTAGTGACAAATTAAGCCAGGATTGAGTTATCAGGAGTTCAACGTATCAGTGATACATGTGAGTAACTTTGTCATTTTCTCCGTTATAATTTTACTGTTAGCCAACCACCGCAACTTATGTATATGGCATTAAGTGCCCTTTACATTGGATAATGGGTATTGCAGCAATGTAGTAACTAGTTAATGCCTGGCAGTCTGCACTTCATGGCTGTTTCATGGCAATCAGGCTTTTAGCGCTTTTAGCCTGATTAGGTCTCAAGACCTTCCTCTTTGACTCTCCAAACCCCCACCCTTCCCAACTCCAACCCCAGCTCGGCTCCATTGTCCAGTGCCTTCGGATGTCCTCCTGACATGAACGGTGTTATATAGGAATACAATTTGGGTTGTTGTTGTTTTGTGGGACATTGCTGTGTGCATGTTGGCAGCAAAATATCTATTTGCTGCACTTTATAGTAAATCCTCTGATTTGATGATGTGACAAGGCTGTATTATCAGATGCAAGGATTATAAATTGCTGGTTGGAAGCCAATGGTAAGATTTCATACTGTTAGCTGGACCATTTTTATCTGCACCCTGTTCTAAGGCATTGACTTGTAGAGTTATCAGGACCTGAGTGAGTGGATTCCCATCACATAGTGGAGTTTACTGATTCTTCCTTCTCTAGTCATCAAGAGTTGGGTAGCCTGGTTACTCATTAACAGGACTTCGAAGTTATGCAAGGGTTGGCTAAGGGATCACTGAGTCTACCACAGAGACCTGACGTGGCTTTTCTGTTACGGCTCCAGGTGGAGGTCTAACCCCTTAAGAATCCTCACATTGAAAGAAGTTGTCCGTCGCTCACTGCCAGACATTAAAAAGCACTTGTAGCCGAAAATCCATCAAATTAATAACCCCAAAGTAGCCCAATATTATGCATTGCCTACAGTTACTGTATGTGGGGTGAGGGAGGGGGTGGTGGTAGCAGCAGAGTGGCCAATTTAGGTTAGTTCAGTGTTTTTGAAACTAAGAAAAGGTCTTCAAGTGGGGGGTTTGGGGGGCGTTTTGCAGGTTTAATTTTTTTTCAAAGCTGTTCCCCCCCATCCCCCCACCACCCATCACTACTTACAGCACAACAAAAAAGAATGCCCACAAAGGGTACAAAGCAATTGGTAAAATAATACCACAGAAAGCAGAAGAATTTGGCTGGTGGGGGGAATTGATTTGTTAATACTAATCTATTAATCCAAGACCTATTGGGGTAAGACAGGCAACTTTAGGTTGGTTTGGAAACAGGGTGTACATTTGGTAGGTGTTTATGTTTTTTTTGGGGGGGGGCACGTTTTTAAGGTTTTAGGGGCTGCACTAAACTTAATAATAATTATAATAATCTTTGCATTTGATAAAGCGCTTTTCACGTCAGGAGGACGTCCCAAAGCGCTTCACAGAACACACTGTAAAGTGAATTGACTGTATATTTGTGGGTGAACGCAGCAGCCAATTGCGCACAGCAATGTCCCACAAACAGTCGTAGATTGAAAATGACCAATTTATTATTGTTTTTGGTTTTGGAGGGATTATTATTAGGCTCTGTGTGGAGTAAGGAAACTTGCCCAAGGTTTCACCCTCTGCCTGGGATTGAACTCAGGTCTCTCACTTGCAAAGCGAGTGCTCTAACCACTGAGCTACAGGACTCCACCTTCTTGAACTTCTTGAACCCCTTTAATCTGCAGCTGATGGAGAAGCGAATCACAACGATTCCCTTTAAACCTCTGAACCTTCAGTCGTTCGCTGTGTTTTTGTCCTTTTATGGAGAACTGTAACTCTCAGCTTTTCAGTGGTGTTGAACACACACATATACACACAGTCTGACACCCCCCCCCCCACCCACACACAGTCTGACACCCCCCCCCACCAATACACAGTCTGACACCCCCACCCCACCCACACACAGTCTGACACCCACCCACACACAGTCTGGACCCCCCCCCACCCACACACACACAGCCTGCCACCCCCCCCCCCCCCCCACCCACACACAGTCTGACACCCCCCCCCACCCACACACAGTCTGACACCCCCACCCCACCCACACACAGTCTGACACCCCCCCCACCCACACACAGTCTGACACCCACCCACACACAGTCTGACACCCACCCACACACAGTCTGACACCCACCCACACACAGTCTGGACCCCCCCCACCCACACACACACAGCCTGCCACCCCCCCCCCCCCACCCACACACAGTCTGACACCCCCCCCCACCCACACACAGTCTGACACCCCCCCCCCCACCCACACACAGTCTGACACCCCCCCCCCACCCACACACAGTCTGACACCCACCCACACACAGTCTGACACCCCACCCACACACAGTCTGACACCCACCCACACACAGTCTGACACCCACCCACACACAGTCTGACACCCACCCACACACAGTCTGACACCCACCCACACACAGTCTGACACCCACCCACACAGAGTCTGACACCCACCCACACAGAGTCTGACACCCACCCACACAGAGTCTGACACCCACCCACACAGAGTCTGACACCCACCCACACACAGTCTGACACCCACCCACACACAGTCTGACACCCCCCACACAGAGTCTGACACCCACCCACACAGAGTCTGACACCCACCCACACAGAGTCTGACACCCACCCACACAGAGTCTGACACCCACCCACACAGAGTCTGACACCCACCCACACAGAGTCTGACACCCACCCACACACAGTCTGACACCCACCCACACACAGTCTGACACCCACCCACACACAGTCTGACACCCACCCACACACAGTCTGACACCCACCCACACACAGTCTGCCACCCCCCACCCACACAGCCTGCCACCCTCCCCCCACCCACACACACACAGTCTGACACCCCCCCACACACACACACACACACAGTCTGACACCCCTCCCACCCACACACACACAGTCTGACACCCCTCCCACCCACACACACACAGTCTGACACCCCCCCCACCCACACACACACAGTCTGACCCCCCCCACCCACACAGCCTGCCACCCCCCCCCCACCCACACACAGTCTGACCCCCCCCACCCACACACAGTCTGGACCCCCCCCACCCACACACACACAGCCTGCGACCCCCCCCCCACCCACACACAGTCTGACCCCCCCCCACCCACACACAGTCTGACCCCCCCCCCACCCACACACAGTCTGACCCCCCCCACCCACACACAGTCTGACCCCCCCCCCACCCCCCCCCCCACACACACACAGCCTGCCACCCCCCCCCCACCCACACACAGTCTGGACCCCCCCCCCCCCCACCCACACACAGTCTGACCCCCCCCACACACACACACACAGCCTGCCACCCCCCCCACCCACACACAGTCTGGACCCCCCCCCCCCACCCACACACAGTCTGACCCCCCCCCCCACCCACACACAGTCTGACCCCCCCCCTCCCCCCCCCACCCACACACAGCCTGCCACCCCCCCCCCCACCCACACACAGTCTGGACCCCCCCCACCCACACACAGTCTGACCCCCCCCCACCCACACACAGTCTGACCCCCCCCCCCACCCACCCACACACAGTCTGACACCCCCCCCACCCACCCACACACAGTCTGACACCCCCCCCACCCACCCACACACAGTCTGACCCCCCCCCACCCACACACAGTCTGACACCCCCCCACCCACACACAGTCTGACACCCCCCCACCCACACACAGTCTGACCCCCCCACCCACCCACACACAGTCTGGACCCCCCCCCCCCCCACCCACACACAGTCTGACACCCCCCCACCCACACACAGTCTGGACCCCCACCCACACACACAGTCTGACCCCCCCCCCACACACACAGCCTGGACCCCCCCCACACACACAGCCTGGACCCCCCCCCACACACACAGCCTGGACCCCCCCCCACCCACACACAGTCTGGACCCCCCCCCCCACACACAGCCTGGACCCCCCCACCCACACACAGTCTGACCCCCCCCCCCCCCCCACACACACAGTCTACATTTATAAAATGGGTTTGAAACTCGTTAAAAGTTATTTCACCGCAATAATTCTTATGGGATCTGTTGGATCGAACGCAGTATTTTCGGACACTCCGGCGGTGGTGGTGGTGTTTGTGTGAAAAACAGAAAATGTTCTTCGGTGTTGAAAAAAAAACCCCCACATTTGCACCGTATGATATCGCAAATAAACGATATCATATAATATATATAAAATATAGATACAATTTATATTTCTTTTTTTAAAAAAAGTCAGTAGTGAGTGTCCCCACTGTGTGTTTTATTTTAAACAAATCTTTCTCCCTTTGCAACTCAACTCTCTAAAGAAATACAATCTCGTTGTCTGTTCACTTGCTTTGAGGTTGGAGCCCAATCGGTTTGTGTGAGTGTCTGGTTAGTGTGTGTTAGTGTGTGTGTTAGTGTGTTAGTGTGTGTGTGTGTGTTAGTGTGTGTGTGTTAGTGTGTGTGTGTTATGTGTTGTGTGTGTGTTAGTGTGTGTGTTAGTGTGTTAGTGTGTGTGTGTTAGTGTGTGTGTTAGTGTGTGTGTTAGTGTGTGTGTTAGTGTATGTGTTAGTGTGTTAGTGTGTGTGTTAGTGTGTGTGTGTTAGTGTGTGTGTTAGTGTGTGTGTGTGTGTGTGTTTGTGTGTTAGTGTGTGTGTTAGTGTGTGTGTGTGTGATTTTACTGACCATCATCGAGAGGCTGTGCTCTGGGGGTTTGGACCAGACCTTGGCTCGCAGTGTGATCTGGTGACCACTATTGGGGCTCAGGTATCTCAGTCCCCTGTAGACGGTGCGTGAAAATCCCCACATGGTGGAATCCACACCCTGTCCTGTCCCTGTCCTGTCCTGTCCCTGTCCCTGTCCCTGTCCTGTCCTGTCCCTGTCCTGTCCCTGTCCGACTCCAAGTAACTGGGGGCTTTGTAAAGGGAAAGGAAGGCGAGTGATCCTCAGATCCCAGTTTTTTTTTGTCCTCTAAATCCTTGGGTCAATCCTTTATTGACTCGGTGCCAAATCCCAGCAGCCACAACCCAACCCAACCCAACGTACATTGGCTCCCAATGCGCTGATGGACAGACTGGAACTTATTTACTTCTGCTGCTGGTGTGTGTGTGTGTGTGAGAGAGACACATACACCTAATACACACACACATAGCCACCCCCCCCCCCACCAACCCAGAGTACAGTGCAATCTTAACCAGCAGTTGACATTGTGAAACCCACAAGCCAAGGTCTAAGTTCATGGACGTTACTTATTTGTAGGATTAGAGATTTTTGAGCTGAAAACTTTCTAAAACGGGTCAAAGCGATGGCCTCGCTTGTAAAAATCCCCGCATTGGATGATAGTCTTCGCTTGTCCTCCTGTTGCACCTGAAGGCAAAAGTGGGAACTACACGGCTAATCCAGAAGTAAATCTTGACTTGCCTCTCTCGCCCCCTAACAGCTATGGTTTATTTTTTGTTGTCGAGAAGTTATTTTATTTTTGTCTGTCCTTAAATTGCCCTTCACATACCTGGAGCTGTGCCATATTCTGAATGTACTATATTGTTCTGGATCTCCTGTTTGATATCCTCTGTATAGATTTTCTTGGGGGACGTTTCTTTTCGAGGCAAAAAAGAGCCCCGACTTCTCGGGCTCTTTGCTATAATAATAATACTAATGCAATTATCACGTCTTCGAGACATCTTAAAGCGCTTCACAGAATACACTGTAAAGTGAAGTGACTATATTTTGTGGGCAAAACACGGCAGCTAATTGTGCACAGCAGCGCCCCACAAACAGCCGTGGACTGAGTGACCCAAATTGCTTTTTAAAAAAACTTGAATCAATTATAACCCTCGGAAAAGCGAATTGATTAACAACCGGGTTCCTACTTACTGCTAAGTAAACAGTACGTTTTGCCCTGCTGGGAATCGAACCCGGATCCTCTCGTTTGCGAGGCAAGTGCTCTGACCATTGAGCTACAGGACTCATTTCTCAAGAGTTCACCCGTCCAACAGTGGAGGGGGGAGGGGGTAGCCTGGTTGCTTTCTTCTGCACTGGCTCTGGGGCGCCCACTATCCATTGCTGCTTGTTCCTCGGTGGCTGTGCATTCAGTCACTATATCCCGAAACTCTGGAACTCTCTCCCTCAATCTCTCCACCTTGCCCCATCCTTCCCGATCTTATAATAATAATAATCCTTGCATTTGATGTAGCGCTTTTCACGTCGGGAGGACGTCCCAAAGCGCTTCACAGAACACACTGTAAAGTGAATTGACTGTATATTTGTGGGCGACCCCGGCAGCCAATTGCGCACAGCAATGTCCCACAAACAGTCGTAGATTGAAAATGACCAATTTATTATTGTTTTAGGTTTTGGAGGGATTATTATTAGGCTCTGTGTGGAGTAAGGAAACTTGCCCAAGGTTTCGCCCTCTGACTGGAATTGAACTCAGGTCTCTCGCTTGCAAAGAGAGTGCTCTAACCACTGAGCTACAGGTCGTGTCTGAAGACCTTCCTCTTCTACCGTGCCTAAAGTCACACCAGCCCCATCCGCCCGGCTTGGAGTCGTGCCGCGACATTGTCAAGTGCTCTGGGACCCTACCCTGCATGAGGGGGGAGGGCCACGTAAATGCAAGTTGTTGTTGTTTTATGTCACAGTGTGAGACAACGCTTTCTAAACTTCCAGGGGCAAGTACCTATACCCTGGTGATCAGGAAAGAAATCTGCAGACAAACGTTCTGAGCAAAAGCTTGTATTCAATGTTTTAGAAACATTTTACTCTCCGCTGCGCCTTATCCCAGAATATAACTAACGTGGCTACCTTAACACACACCTTGAAAGAGCTATAATCTATACGTGTTAAATCTACAAACATAACACACTCTAGTAGCAAAAAGTGCAGCAATGATCCCTGAGTGGAGTTTGAAACATTCGAACTGTTCATCCTGAGATCTGTGAAAACACAGAAGTTTAATGACCTGAACAGATTGATTGATTTTTTTTTAATGTTGTATGAAAATGTGAGTCTGTAACATCTTGCCGTTTCCCTGTTGCAAAAACAAATGGACGTCAGGCTCTCACGGGGACGAGGTCTTAAGGCTTGACGGTGCGATCGGTGCGAAGCAGGGTTACCCCGAGCTCCTTCGCCATGGAGTTCTGCAAAAGCAACAGGGTTTGTCAGTGAGTCTCGGGAGAAAGAAACCGAAATATTCGAAGCAAGTTTTCGAAATAAATAATAATAACAATCCTGGCATTTGATAGCGCCTTATTACGTCCTTGAGACGTCTCAAAGTGCATCACAGGATATACTGTGAAGTGGATTGACTGTATATTTTGTGGCAGAAACGTGGCGGCCATTTGCGCACAGCAGCGTCACCACAAGCAGCCGTGGATTGAGTGACCAATTTTTTTTATATATTGTGACGCTGTGTCCAACATGACATTCTGTTCAATTAACTCCTTCAGACAAGAACTGGAAAAGTCCCCAGTTCTTCAGGTAGATGTTAAAAGATCTCACAATGCTATTGGAAAACAAGAAGGGAGTTTCTTATGTGCTTGTTCCTGTCATCCTCAAAGAGAGTGGAATCGGGGTGTGGGGGGTGCGGGGAAGAAGCTTACTAGTAATTATGCTGGTTTAATTCCAATTTTGCTGGTTTAATTCCAACAGGACCCTACTCCCCCCCCCTCTCCTCCAACCATACGCGTTTTGGGGTCACTAATGTCGCCCTAGTCTGCCAAACCACCCATGTTCTCCAGAATCCAAGCTAGTTAGAGGAACGTAAACTGGTATTGTTGGAGACTTACCATGAAGTTTATGACATTAATGGGATAGGGGATTCCTCCGTACTTTGAACACTTTGCCATGTGTTCTCTTTCTGGGTCTCCAGCAGTCAACACGGCCTGCCCTGGTACAGACTGTTGAGGACACAGCAGGGAGACATGTACATCATTTAGACTCCAAGAGAATATCAATCTATCATTATGGCTCTTCACTGTGGATCAGTAATTCAGTACCGTTTCAATTGTACAGTAGCTAGTGTTTTTCTAAACCATTTTTACCCTGTATAAGTAATAATAATCCTTGTGTTTGATATACGGTAGAGCCTTATCTCGTCAGCTCAAAGCGCTTCACAGGATATAATAATAATCCTTGCATTTGATATAGCGCCTTATCACGTCTTCGAGACGTCTCAAAGCGCTTCACAGAATACACTGTAACCGTAAAGTGGATTTACTGTGTATTTTGTGGGTGAAATGCAGCAGCCAATTGTGCATAGTATTGTCCCACAAATATCCATGGAATGAATGACAATTTTTTTTCTGGGGGGGATTATTACCCCCGAATCTGCAATCCGCAAGCGATCTGTAAATCGACTAACAACCAGGTTCCTACTTAGGGTAAACAGAGGCATGTGGAGTAAGGAAACTTGCCCAATGTTTTGCCCTGCCCGTGAATCGAACCAGGGTCCTCTCGCTTGCGAGGCGAATGCTCTGAGCATTACGCTATGGGATTCCACAAATGCAGTCCGGTTTCACTGGTTCATTTGGTGGAGCTTTATAACTGGGGACCTGAAACATCGCCATATTTTCCCTGTGCACTGAAAGTTAATTAACGATACTTACCGGCTCCAGGTTTCTATGAATGTTGAGCAAATCGGCCATTCTCTCCTCGAACCCTGAGGCAAAGCACCCCGGATCTATGGCTACAAAACACTGCCCCTGAGATAGAAACATAATACTATACAAGTCAGAGAGCTGGCACTGATGTGTGATACCGTTCATTGCAGGTTGAATTCTAAAAGTCGTTATTAATAATGTAGAATTATGTAGAAGTTTAAAACCGAGCCATTCCAAAGCTTGCCTTCCCACTTGAGCTATTTGCTCCAATACCCCTCCCGTTCAATGTTACTTTACAAGTATTTATCCCATTTCGATTTAAATGCTATTATGGATTCCCCTTCAACTGTCATATGTAATAAAATGTTCTCCCTTCATGTGGAACAACGGCTGTTACCAAGGACAAGTGGGTACAAATCTCAGAGACTGGACAGGTTAGAGTTTTTCTCTCTGGGGAGGAGATGACTGAGAGGGGGACTTGATAAAGGTGTTCAAATTTATGAAAGATTTGATAAAGTGGTGCTAGTAATGGGCGGGGGGGGAATCTGCCCTTTATGCTTCCATACAAATAATAATAATCCTTGCATTTTATATGGCGCCTTATAGCATCTTCGAGAGGTCACAAAGCGCATCACAGAATATACTGTAAAGTGAATTGACTGTATTTCGTGGGCAAAACGCGGCAGCCAATTGTGCACAGCAGTGTCCCACAAACAGTCATGGATTGAGTGACCACATTTTTTTTTGAAGGGATTATTATCTCTGGAAAAACGACCCGCCAATCAACTAACAATCAGGTTCCTACTTACTGCTAGGCGAACAGAAGCGTGTTGAATAAGGAAACTTGCCCTTACCATTTCGCCCTGCCGGGAATCGAACCCAGGTCCTCTCGCTTGCGAGGCAAGTACTCGAACCACCAAGCTACAGGACTCCAGAAATTCACCCAAATGCAAAGAACTACAATGCTGTACTCGTTTGTACTCGGTTCTGATGCCCGTCACAGGAGCCACTTACCAGGTCCGCAATTTGACCGGTCTGGGACTTCCAAGCTCGGATGTGTTTGCTGTAATGTGATCCCGACAGGATGCCACAAAAGACCTCGACCATCATTGCCAGCCCATAGCCTTTATAACCACCTGCAAAACCAATGCAAATGGGAAGTAACTGGTCACTTACAAGTGCACCCAGTAAAGGCCATTTAAGGTTGACTCTGAGTTGGGGGAGGGGGGAGGTTAAGGTCTTCAGGCACAACCTGAATATGCGGAAGGAAGGGCAAGGCGGGGAGGGGATAGAGGAAGCGTGTTCCAAAGATGCCACCCTGCGTGAGGGGTGCTATATAATACATTTGATATAACTTGTGCAAAGTAATGAGTTATGTCAAACCTGCAGAGAATATAAACTCTTGAACATGAACCTGGCCAGATGTATGACTTAGGAGATTATATGATTTACACAGATCAGACTTGTGCGAGTTTTACTGTAGTTCTTGTCTGATGGTGCACAGTTAAATACCCTTTTTGGAGGGTGAAAGTCAACTGGTAAATGAGTTTCACCCCGATCTCGTTTTTATTCTCAATTATTTTTTTTCTCGATTCCTCGTGCCTTCCGTTCCACCAACGGTGGCCGCGCTTTCAGCCACTACACCCCGAAATCCTGGAAAACTCTTCCTCTATTTCCCCCCCCCCTCCCCCCACCACCACCCCCTGCCTTGCTCCTTCCTCCCCCAGCTCAGAGTCATGTTCCCCTACAGTCAAGAGCTCTGGGATACAACCCTGCTTGATGGGCGCTATATGAATGCAATTTGTTGTTTTAACAGTTCATTTTCTGGGAGGAGCAGCAAACGGACTTCATTGTGGACTCTCTCGAGC
Organism: Callorhinchus milii; assembly: GCF_018977255.1. Classification (NCBI taxonomy): domain Eukaryota; kingdom Metazoa; phylum Chordata; class Chondrichthyes; order Chimaeriformes; family Callorhinchidae; genus Callorhinchus; species Callorhinchus milii. The sequence goes on along the minus strand of NW_024704758.1, from coordinate 2,654,018 downwards.
TGAATTCTGGTCCCATCGTCCAGGGCCCTGAAATCTGGTTCCGGGTATTATGCACGGCATGGTTTTAGGATTAATAATATTCCTTGCATTTGATATAGCGCCTTATCAGGTCATTGAGACATCAACAACGTGATAAAGCACTTCACAGAATATACTGTAAAGTGAATTGACTGTATATTTGTGGGCGAAACGCAGCAGCCAATTGCACACAGCAGCGTCCCACAAACAGTTGTGGATTGAAGCGACCACATTATTATTTTAGTTTTTCTTGAGGGATTTTTATAAAGCATGTGGCGTAAGGAAACTTACCCAAGGTTTCGCCCCGCCAGGAATCGAACCCAGGTCTTTCGCTTGTGGTTTAGGAGAGGTTACAAAACAAATCCTAATTTTGCAGATGAATGGAAATTCTGGAAGGATTCCCAGATCGGATGGACCGAAGGGCCTTCCTCGTTCATCCCAATCGCTCTTGCGATCTTCACTTGATCAGAACAAATTGAGTTGGAAGGTTTTCACCACAAGGTGGCTGTCCTTACAATCTCACGTGCAAGGGCAAAGGCACAGAATGAACACAAACATACACTTGTAGCAAAACAGGAAGAGCGTGGATTCAGTGGATGGCAACAACAACAATTTGCGATTATATAGCGCCCCTCACGCAAGGTTGTGTCATGGCAAAGTATAGAAGAAGCTTATACACCAACACCTTGGCCTTTGCCCTTCAGTAACTGATTATTTTGGTAACAACAACAACAACAAGATTCCATTTATAAAGCGCCTTTCACGTCAGGAGGACGTCCCAAGGCGCTGCACAGTTGGGTCATGACCCGAGCAGGGGGGAAATGGTCATGGGTGAGGGGAGGGAAGGGAGGGTTAGCGATCTAGTCTAACTCTCCTGCTATGATTGATGGATTTAGACAGCTTCAACCTAGTTACATAAGAACATAATAAATAGGAGCAGGAGTAGGCCATTTGGCCCCTTGAGCCTGCCCCACCCTTTAATAAGAACATGGCTGATCTCAAGACCTATAATATCTATAATAATAGTATACTGATTTATAATAATAATAATAATAATAATCCTTGCATTGGATATAGTGCTTTTCACATCTTCTCGACGTCTCAAAGCACTTCACAGAATAGACTGTAAAGTGAACCGACTGTATATTGGCGAAACGCAGCAGCCAAACAGTCGTGGATTGAGCGACTTTTTTTTGAAGGAATTATTACCCCCAGAAACGTGATCTGCCAATCGGCTAACAACTGGGTTCCTACTTACTGCTGGGTAAACTGAGGCGTGTGGAGTAAGGAAACTTGCCTAACGTTTCACCCTGCCCGGGAATCGAACCCGCGTCCTCTCGCTTGCCAGGCGAGTGCTCCAAGGACTTGACTTACGGGACTATTCTGCACCTGGGACTGCTCCATGTTGATTCTTAGCGTCCCAAACTGGGAATGTGATTGATTTGGGATAGTGTCCAAGTGGATGGGTGGGGGAGGATGGGGGAGTCATAAACTCCTTCAAGAGAGGAAAGGAGAAAATTGGCATGAGAGAAAAAAGATTAGACCAAAAAGACCAGCGAAGAGCCTGTTTAATTTTTTGTGCGTCGTAGCTAAGACCTGCTTGTAGAAGTCGCTTCTTACCTGTAGTCTCCAGCCCCCCGATGGGTAGGAGCCCCCCACCATTCAGGATCTCGGCGGGATCATTGCTTGCTTTCCCTTCAGCATTGCTCCCCCAGCCCAAGGGCATCTTTTCCCCTCGTCTGTGCTGGAGCTCCACCTAGCGGCAAAGGGGCATCAGAACAATTAATAATAATAATAATCCTTGCATTTGATCCAGCGCCTTTTTGGGCGTTGACATGCCTTAAAGCGCTTCGCAGAATATACGGTAAGCTCGGTGCAGACTAGAGTTGGAGCCTATAAACCTGTGAACTGCGTGACATGATAACAAACAAACAACCGCACAGCTCACGGCACATTTTATAATTATACGGCAACTGTATCTGTGACAGGCGTGGCCTGAGTTTTGCAAAATGTTCTTGTATTGTTGCCAAGGTGGGTAAACAATATTATTTTATATGTCACTGACAAAGAAAAAGAAAAACAGCGCGAGCTCCTGTCTTGCCATCGAGAGGTCTAGAAGACGTGATAAGGCGCTATATCAAATGCAATATCAAATGCAAGGATTATTGTTAATATTATTATTAGTATTATTGACCTGTTATTGACTAATTTCTGACGCGAGCAGTTTGACCTGGTGTTTGATTTATTTCAGTTAAATTTAAGCAACGTCCCTCTCTCTTTCCTTCCCCCACCATGTTTGTCTTTCCCTCTTCACTCACCTTTCCCAAAGCAACGGCTGATGTTGCCATATCCAGAACAAAGTTGTTCTTGTCCTTGGCCGGGGCAGCAACACTGATAGGATTGGTCCCGAGAGTACACTTGCCGTGAGCAACAGACAGCGGGTAAATGTGGCAATGCACAACAGCAACAACAAAATTACAACAACAGCAGCGCCTTTCATGTCGGGAGGACTTCCGAAGGCGCTGGACAGTTAGGAGTTGGGGTTGGAATTGAGAGGAGCGGAGGGTGGCTGAAAGGGCAATCAAAGAGGAAGGTCTTGAGAGGGGCCTTGAAGGAGGCAAAGGAGGGGGCAAGGCAGAGCGATTCATTCCTGAATGGAGTTCCAGAGGCTGGGGACAGAAAAGCTGAAGGTCTGACCACCACGGTGGAGCAGGGAAGGTAAGGGACCATGAAGCAGGTCAGTGCCCGCTGAGCGGGGGGAGTGGACAGGTTGATGTGGTGTTTACATATGAACCTGGTCGCAGAGGTAGGGAGGAGCGCAGCAGTGGAGGGCTTTAAAAGTGAGGACGAGGATTTTTAACCCTGAACCTCTGAGGGATGGGGAGCCAGTGAAGCCGGGCAAGGTTGGGGTGGGGGGTTCACGGAGCTGGTACGGGAGCGGACGAACCAAAACTCGACGAAGAGAGACTTTTCTGTTGCATTATAAGACAGAACGTGTTACCTCTTTTGCCCTGGTTGCCACGACCAACGGAGAGGTGTTTGTGTAACTCATCCCCTTTCGAGAGCAATAGACGAAACAAAGGAATGAGTCTCCGAGCGGCAAGAAAGACGCGTCAACGCACGGAATAGAGTTGCGGGTGGATGGGTGCTAAGCTGTTGTACTTACGATGAATTTGTGGTTCAGAGCCTGCATAGAGTAATAGCTGGCCACCCCGAAATGGTTGGAGCCTGCAACCAGAACGTACGTTCAGTTTTTGAGCCGAGTTGTGGGCAGTGAGAGCTGGGAACATTAGGGAGACCATCTAGCGGTTGTTGATCAGTCTGGCAGTACGAGTGGGCAGAGTGGGGAGAGGGTGGGTGGTCAATTGATCTCGAGGGAGTTGGGGTACGAGGAGATGGGGGGGGGGGAGGGAACAAGTGGCCAAATATAACTCATTTTTTTAGGATAAATCTCGACACTCACCGTGGGCAACCACCCAGCCTATGCCCACATCCTTGGCTTTCGAGATGGCCAGCTTCATGCAGAAGTTGCCCACCACCGGCCCCAGCAGGTTCTTGCCATCCACCAGGGTCGTGGCCACTGTTGACTTTGAGATGACCGGCTCTCCCTCTTTGGCACATATCCCTGACTTGATATCGTTCACGTACATGTCTGAAATGCAAGCGTTGGCGGGAGTGAGCACGAAATCAAAAGGTTGTAGAGAGTATATCTTTTAAGAATGACTGGCTTTGTTCCAGCACAGGCACTCAACAACAACACAGCGCCTCTCACACAGGGTAGTGCCCCGGAGTGCTTATCAGTGGCAGAACACAACACCAAAGCGGGGGTGGAGGGTAAGGCGAAGGGTGGGGGGGGTGGGAAGGAGACCGTAAGCACGGTCGGAGAGGAAGGTCTTCAGGCGCAACTGGAAGATGGAGAAGGAAGGGAAAATGATCTGGAGAATGTCAACGTTCTTTGTGGTATGGGTTTGGAGACACCCACATTCCCTCCACTGCCAGGAGACGAGGTGAGGAGGAAGAAAGTGAGCAGGAGGGGTTTGCAAAAGGCGGAGAAAGCAAATCGAACGCTTTGCGTTAATGGCGATCGTAGCACAGGGAGATACTGTAAAGGATTCTTAGTCACCGATCAACCTACCTAGTCTGTTCAGTCCGTGGCTGAGGTGACCTTTGTTGTCACCGTCCACCAGCACATCTGCCAGGTCCTTGGCGTGGTTTGGCTTTGTCCCCACCGCGATCATACAGGACTGGATGAAGTTGTGCACATCGCTCATGGAAAGAAGGCATCTGCATGGCAACCCATCGATAGACATTGTTAATATTAATCCATCTTGCCTACAACCAGGAGTTCCAGTGAAGGGCTCCAACATGCTATCCCGCGTCCGGTGAAGGTGCTATATAAATGCCCTTCACGGAATCATGTAGCGCGATGGTTAGTGCCCTTGTCTCGCAAGCGAGAGGACCTGGGTTCGATTCCTGGCCGAGGTGAAACATCAGGCAAGTTTCCTCACTCCACGTGTTTACCTAGCAGTAATTTGGAACCCGGTTGTTAGTTAATCGATGGCTCGTTTTCCAGGGGTAATAATTGCTCCAAAAAAAAATTGGTCAGTCAATCCACCACTGCTATGCCCACTAGGCTGCCCAGTTTCGCCCACAAAATACACAGTCAATCCACTTTACTATATAATCTGTGAAGCGCTTTGAGACGTCTCAACGATGTGATAAGGTGCTGTATCAAATGCAAGTTTTATTAATTTTTATTATAAATGCAAGTTGTCATTGGTGGTGGTCCATTGAGCCTGCAACCGCAGCGACCAATTGCACACAGCGGTGTCTTGGCAAAGTCCTTGCTCTGCGCAAATTGGCTGCCGAGTTCGCCTGGAAATGTACAGAATGCTCGCTCCATAGTAAATCTTGTGAAGCGCTTTGAAATATCCTCCTGATTTGAAAGGCGCTTTGATTTATTACTCAACTAAAGTAACTTATTAAATGAGCTGAGCATCAATGGGTAAAACTTTGCCGCATATAATGTATTATTGTAGGTCTTTGAGCAAGTCCAACTTTCCAGGAATCTTCAGGGCGAGGGAAGCTGCTTTTTGAGCAGATCACGCGCCATCATAATTATTCTTAAAACTCCCCCTCTGCCTTTTCAGTCGTGTGAATTTAATCACAGATGAACACCAAGCTTGGCATATTATCAGAAAGCCCAATCTCCACATATAGCCCCTGCATCCACTATTTCCATAGCGGCACAATCTCCCACGTTTTGCTACATAACACAGTCACTACACTTTATAATATATCCTGTGAAGAGCTTTGAGATGTCTTTCTGACGTGAAAGTCGCTGTTTTTAAATTTAAAAAAAGTCAGCCGGGTGGGTGTCTGCCACGTGCCGAATCCCATCTCCATGCTTAATGTTATCCAGACTGAGAGTTGGCATCTGTAAGCCATGTGTAAGCCATCTCCACCTAGAAATGTCCTCGTCTCTGGAATGAAATGTGCACTCTTTCTCCCTGGAGGGGTGCACTCTGTTTGTCTAATTCCAGGATGTATAAGACGAGGATTGCTGTGGAGTCTTGCAATGAATTGGTTAGCGCCCTCGCCTCAATTGGCTGTTCGCCGGGTAAATTGGAACCCGGTTGTTAGTCAATTGGCGAATCGCTCTGCTGGGGTAATAATCCCATCCAAAAAAAATGTGGTTACTCAATCCACGACTGTTTGTGGGACACTGCTGTGTGCAATTGGGTGCTGCGTTTTGTCCACAAAATCACATCGTTGAGATGTCTCAAAGCTAGATGATGATGATGATAATAATCCATGCATTTGATTTAGCACCTTACTACAACAACAACAACTTGCATTTTATATAGCGTCCTTCATGTGGGGTAGTGCCCTGGAATTATGATGTCATTGAGACTGTATGAAAAATCCATTCAAAATAAATAAAAATAATTTGGTCACTCAGTCTCAATGATACAGGCCCACGACTGTTTGTGGGACACTGCCGTGCGCAATTCATTTGTAAATTGCGTCGTCCTATGGGGTCTGTTGTTTGTTTACTTCTTGGCTGGATGTGGAGATGCGCAGGAGGCCAGAGCCAGCGCAGTGGAGCGGGGTGCGATAAGGTCAGAAAAGTAGGGAGGTGTCAGTGTAGCGATTGTTCTGTAGTGCAAATTGGCCACTGCATTTCCCAACAGGTAAGTACACTTCCATCGTCCTATCTTTCTGACGTCTTCCCTCCTCACTCCATTGCCCACGGCTGTAAGAAAATAAAATCGGCCAAATCTGTAAGGAAATAACGCTAATTCCTCTAACCAGATATCAGACTGTTTTATTATTATTCGTTCGTTATTCCCCAGTATCCCGATGGGTCAGACCAAAGGCCGGTACAATCAACAGATCTTATAACAGAATAACACCACTATAGATATCTCGAGTTCAAGAGTTCAACACTGTGTCTTTACAGCACACAAGCTTGATTCTTCATGCTTTCAGTCTTCTTGCTTATAGCTTTCAATCTTCCATCTGATATCCTCAGTCTTAGTGTTTCCACCTCTCAGTCTTCCATCTCCGTACCCTTGTCTTCGCAGCCCGGGATGGCCCCATCTCCCGTATCCTTGTCTCCACGACCCGGGACGGCTCCATCTCTCTTATCCTTGTCTCCGCGACCCGGGACGGCCCCGTACACAAAGTTATCGGAATTCTTATACCGATGTTCGTCCAATAATGGTGCGGACATTAGATCACTTGGTCGAAATCATGCTGGGTTCACGTGAACACTTTATGGGGTGTACGTGCCTTACACACACATACATTGTCCTTAATTGTCTAAGATAGAGGATTGATCAGTTTAGGGCTGTATCTGGTGCTCATTATTTTGTGGTGTGGGATCATTAGTACATTCCTTTTAAGTGACTGGTTATTTCTTATCAGTATCCCGGGATGGTACCAAGGTCCTCTAGTTTAAGCAACTTCCCATGACTGTCAGTCCAGTTGTCCCCCACACTTAACTTAAAGTTAACCCATTCACAACATCTATTATGATTCTAGCAGTATACAAAAAGTGTATATTCTAACACAGCCTCCGCTCGGCTGGTTCTGGCTTCCCGCACATCCCTCGTGTCCTCCGATCCACCATTGGAGGTGGCCATCCTTCCGCTCCGACACCCCAAAGCTCTCCCTCAATCCCTCCGTCTTGTGCCCTCCTTCTGCTCTTTCAGATCATGATTGAAGATCTTCCATATCCTCCCTCCCCCAGCTCAGTGTCAGGCTCCGCCACTGCTCCGAGACTCTGCCCCATGTAAGGATGCTCTATATATGCAAGTTGTTGTTGTTACACTTGCCAGCAATCACCTGTAACTCTCTTTGATGTGTTTTGGTCTCGCCGGAGGTTGTTGTTTGTATACGTTACGCCTGAGTAAATGACAGTGCCCGAGCTCCCACTGCTATTGTTATTATGGAAAGGTGAGTTCCCTCAGCAGCTGAGCACAATAACTGGTGTTAACACAGGATGAACGTCTCAAAGTGCTTCATGACAGCGTTGCCAAGCAAGGAGGGAAAAGCAGCTGGAGGGATACTTTAAGGGTGCCCAAATGGCACTGTTACAGAGAGAGAGAGAGAGAGACAGAGAGAGCGCAGAGACATGCGTTACACCTCAGCTTTGAAACTCGTTCAAACTGAGGACATGATAAGAATCTGCATCAAACGCAATCGCTTTCGTCTTATTAATGTGTCTCAGCAGGATTCTTTTCCACCCCCCACCACGCCCCAGCACTTATAATAATAATAATCCTTGACTGACGGTATTTCGTGGGAGAAACACGGCAGCCAATTGCACGCAGCACTGTCCCACAAAAAAATCATGGATTGAGTGGCCAAATTATTATTAGTATTATTAGTAGTATTTTCTTTTAGGAAAGCGATCCGCCAATCGACTAATGCTTCTCTGCTCTGTCATCAGGCAGTCCTGATATTCCTGTGAAACTTGTTGATCGCTAACATGGAAAGAATGGGCAATGTTGATGAGACAACACCCAACCTGGCTTGTAAGCAGGCCAGTTCCTCCCTCCCCACCTTCAAATCCCGCCAAAGAGCTTCCTTTTTGATTGTGCTTACGGTCACCTCCCTCTCCTCTCGGTTCATTGTCAGACTATGCCACTGTGAAGCGCTCCGGGAAGCATGAAGAGCGCTATATAAATGCAAGTTGACCATTGGTGGTCTGGCCCTCAGCCTTTCTGTCCCCTCTTTCTGGAGTTCCTTTGACTCGTCCCTCAATAACATAATAATAATAATCCTTGCATTTGATATAACGCCTCATCTCGTCTTCAAGATATGTCAAAGCACTTCCGAGAACATACTGTAAAGTGTAGTGGCTGCATATATTGTGGACGAAACGCGGCAGCCAATTGTGCACAACAGCGTCCCACAATCAGTCCCTTCCCTCACCTCCTTCAAGATCCACCTCAGGACCTTCCTCTTTGGTGGTTTCGTCCATCTATTCCCCCCCTCAACCCCAACCCCCATCCTCAGCTCGGGTGCAAACCTTGAATGGTCCAGCGCCTTGGGACATCAGGCTGACGTGAGAGAGGCACTGTTCAAATGTAAATTTGTATTGATAGTCAAGCTGAAGCCTTAAATTGTGGGATAGTCCTAGTGACTTGAGGGCTTGACGTTCATTCTAGTGAGATTAAAAGTGATCTGAGTTCCCTCAGCTTCTTATCACAAACATGTAATAATAATAATCCTTGTAATTTGATATAGCGTCTTATCACGTCATCGAGATGTCTCAAAGTCTCAAAGTAAGGGGGTTCTGTAGCTCAATGGTTAGAGCACTGGCAAGCAAGAGACCTGGGTTCAATTCCCGGCAGGGTGAAACCTTGGTCAAGTTTCCTTACTTCACACACTTGATAATAATCCCTCAAAAAAAACAATAATAAGATTGATCACTTCAATACACGACTGTTTGTGGGACACGGATGTACCCAATTGACTGCCGCGTTTCACCCACAAATATACAGTCAATTCACTTTACAATATATTCTGTGAAGCGCTTTGAGACGTCTGGAAGACGTGAAAAGCTCTATATCAAATGCAAGGATTATTATTATAAAGGATACAGGATACACTGTAAAGTGTAGCGACTGTGCATTTTGTGGGTGAAACATTTGTTTAGTAACAACAGCAACGTGCATTTATATAGCGATCTTCACAGTCAAACTCCTGATAACTCGTCACTCCAAGGGAAAAGGGCTCAGTGACGAGTTATCCGGAGAGGCTAGTTAGGCATATATATTAATATTGACAGCGTGAGGACGAGTTCAATGATGACAAGAGCAACAACAACAACAACAGTCCACCTCGGACGGTGTCTCAGAGCGCTTTACAGTAACAGATCCCAGGATCCCGGCTCCGCATATGCTATGATACCAGGAAGCAGCAAGGACTGAGGGAGGTAAAGAAATTTGTGTTCTTGAAGCCCCAGAAACGAACGTGTTGTAACAGGAGAATGTATAATTGAGGTTAATAGCTTCAATACAGGGCGGAGAAAGACGAGGGTTGCAAATATCAGACTTAGAGCTGCCAAACTATCAGTTGAGCAACTCAACGAACAAAGCATTTACAATTCAGTATAATACAGTATATATCCAGCAGTGCCTTTCACCTGAGATGAGCGGACTAAAGAATATGCTTGGATGGGCTCCTGAGCTGAGGGTGGGAGCTGAAGTGGTGGTGGTGGGGGGGGGGGGTGCAGAATGATGATGAAACACACTTTTACGCATGTTCTTATTCCCTGCAAACTTGACTCCAAATGAGGAGCAAGGCAGAAGCTGAAAGGAATGGCATAAGCAGGGAAGGGAGGTATACAATAACACTAATCATCCTTGCTTTTGATATAGCGCCTGATCACGTCATTGAGACGTCTCAAAGCGCTTCACAGGATGTACTGTCAAGTGAATTGACTGTATATCTGGCGGGCAAAACGTGGCAGCCAATTGCGCAGAGCAGCGTCCCCCACAAATAGTGGTGGATTGAGTGACCCAAATGTTTTTTTTTAAAAAAAGGGATTATTACGCCCGAAAAACGATTCGCCAACCGACCCAACAACTGGGTTCTTCCTTACTGCGAGGCAAACAGAGGCGTGCGCGGAGTAAGGAAACTCGCCTAAGGTTTCACCCTGACCTGTAATGTCTGGGGTGTGGGTCATTTACTGTTGCATAAAACGCCAAGTGCTGTGTTGCTGTATCCCAGGGACCTGACTGGGTGATGAGGGTCGGGTTGGCATGGTATTGTATGGGCTCCATGCCACAAGGGCTGGCAAAACCCTGGGCACCGTTTAAAGGGGTCATTCATTTCGACAGAGGTTCACAGACAGGTTCGGGGATGAAACGCCTTTTAAACAGCAGGAAAAGGGGCCACGACACGTCGCCACTTAACGAAAAGCGCATTTTATCCGAAATATTGCAATCGAGAAGAAAGGGGAAAAATGTTGGTTTATTTTCTAAAAGAAAATAATTAAACAAGAATCACACCCACATGCACTATATAAAAAAAAAGGTTCGTTAATTGCAAGCAGCACAAGTGGGGTTTTATCCACTCACCTATTTGCGCTCTGAGCACTAGAGATTCGCAACGTTGCACACAGGAAAAGTAGCCCAAAATAACCTCACACACATACACCTGAAAGGCGGACACAACTCCCTGTATTCCACCTATTTTGTGCACAAAACTCAATTTAAACTCATCTGTTTCTTTTCCTCTCTCTCTCTCTCTCTCTCGATTTCATTCCCCAAAGACTCATTGCTCTATTTTTTCTCCCCCCCCCCCACAGCTTTACAATTTGACTCTTTGAATCACTTTGGCTTCCAAATTTTGTGAGTGGTTTGCTGCCAATTTTTTTTTTTGGGGGGATTTGGAAATCCAGAAAAAACCAAGTAGATCCCATCTCTCGTTCCTATCACTCTCTCTCTCCCTCCCCATCCCCTCTTTCTCTCCCCATCCCTTCTTTCTCTCCCCATCTCCTCTGTCTCTCCTCTACCCCATCGCCCCTCTCTCCAACTCCATCCCCCCCTATATCCCCATTCCCCCATCTCTCCTCCCCCATCTCTCCACCCCCATACACCCCCCACCACTTCTCTCTGTACCCAGACATTATTGTATCTGGTTACAGGGTTTAAATACCTTGCCTTGGTTAACTGGTGCTTCATGAAGGTTCAGTGAACTTGTCCACCCCACCCAGCGTTCAGAGTCAATATACAGGACACCCAAGGCTCCCCAGGTAACTTGACGCACGTTTATTACAAATAACACTTGTCATTCACATGATGTGGGTGGGGGGGGGGGGGGGGAGTGTCATATTCACAAACACCATCCTGGCTCTGTTGGGAGCAGCTGATCTGATGAGCAAACTGCAGTAATGTCAAACAGTCTGTCTGTCACTAACTTAGAAACAAACATCCCAACTGAGCCTGAGTCCCTCCAACAGGGTCAGTCCAGCAGGGATCACTGGAGAAGTCAGCAAAGACGATTTGCCTGAAATTAAAATAGGTTTGGTAGCCCAAAGTTAATCAAACACTAGCCCCTACCCCACCCCATACCCCTACCCCACCCCATACCCCTACCCCACCCCATACCCCCCCCCCAAAAAAAAGTAGCCCAATATTATGGCTTGTAGAGTGGCCAATTTTGGTTAACGCCTTCGAAATTGTGCAAGAAGAGGTATTCTCAAAGAAAATAAAAGTTTTTTTTTGCAGGTTTAAATTTTTAAAAAATTAATCACATATTAATTAATTAATTAATCACATGTTAAAATTAAGCCCAGTACAACAAAAATACGCCCAATTGAGCGTGATCGCTCCAGATCCGTCAATATTGATCAGCAGCTCACTGTCTCTCTATCCTCTCTCGCCCTCTTCAGTCTCGGATCGTTGAAGCCAATTTTGACGCCTCCTAACACCGTTCCGGCTAAATTAATTGCTGGAAAGGCCTCGGAGGCGTTTCAAAGTGATAAAGCGCTACAAGAATACATAATATTGTTCAGAGATTTCATTTGGAGCTTAGTTTAGTTAGTTCATAGCAAATACGGAATTTAGGAACAGGAGGAGGCCATTCAGCCCACCTGCCTGTTCTGTAATTTTATTAGAACATTCAAGGGTCTTTCTGCTTTCAAAATTTATTTCTTTTGGTAGCCCCTCTGGGACTGGGACATTCTCCCGGTGTGAAAGGCACTATACAAATGTAATTTGTTGTTGTTGTTGCTCCAAGATGCTACCCCACGCGTGAGACGTTCTATATGAAAGACACTGTGTAAAGCGCAAATCGTTATCTTTCAAATCTCTTTTTTCTACATCCTTTTGATACCGTTTTTGTGGGATTCTTAATGAGCAAAGCAGAAGCTTGTCTGATCTCTAGCACCATCTCCTGGAGCAGATAGCTCACAGGTCAGCCTAAGCTATTTGCAGTTAGTGGAGGGAATCTCTACCTCCTCGGAAATCACCTGATGTGAAACCCCATCATATACAGTTGTCTCTGATGTAACAATCCAAGGACCACATTGGGTCCAGGGAAAGATGATTAAAAACAAACATTTGGCAAATTGTCTCAATCGTCCTTCAGCTTGCGAACTAAATCCTGATAATTGGACGGTTTTCACAAGACATGATAACGATAATAATTCTTGCATTTGATATAGTTCTTATCTCACGTTGAAATGCCTCAAAGTGTTTCAGAGACTTTCTGGGAAGTGTAGTGGCTGCGTATTTTGTACGGCGACATTTCACCCGCAATGTCCCAGAAGCAGCCACGGCTTCGGTGGATTGTTGGCCGGAGGGCCAAGAGAATCTCCCCTCCCTTTTTGAATAGCACCATGGGATCTTCAGTGTCCACCTGAACAGGACATAGGGTTAACATCTCATCCAAAGGACTGTAACTCTGACAATGCAGTTCTTCCCCCAGCGCTGCATTGTGACATCAGCCTGAACTATCAGCTGAAAGCTCCCATTCAGATCAGATGAAGAAGGCCCTTTGATCAGGGTTGATCTCATCGCTACAAGAATGATGAAAAGTTCGATAAATAATGAAGAGAATTGCCAAAAGGATGCAGGGAGACTAACAAGCTTGCGGAATGGGCGGATAGGTGGCAGGTGAAGTTTAACGTCAGCGAAATTTGAAGGGGTTCATTTTTGGTGAGACGAATATGGAAGCCGACTGTACCCTGGATGGTAAGAACGTCAGAGGCTTTTAAGGATCAAAGGGATCTGGGGATTCAGTCTAAATATAGCAGCATAGGTGGACAAGTCCATGAAGACTTCATAAGAATTGTTGGCTTTATGTGCAGAGGGATAAAGTACAAAAGTAGGGAAGTATTGTTAAATTCCTATAAAATCAGAATTAGACCACATTTGGAGCCCCGTGTGGTTCAGGTTGTCATACCACAGGAAGGATATTGCAGTTTTGGAGAGAGTACAGCACAGTTACCAGGGATTAGTGGATACAGTGACCAAGAAAGACTGGACAGGTTAAAGCTCTGGACAAGAGACGATCGAGAGCAAAAAAAAGAACTTGATAAACACCAACACAGGCTAGTCAGGCCCAGTGGTCTGCTTCTGTGTTGTAGTGTTCCATATACTGTAATTCTATGTAAATACCACTAACGTCCAGAAGGGAGCGCTCCACTACTCAGAATCAGGTGTTTATATTTATTTGTATGTAAAATAATTTACATTTAGATAGCGCCTTTCACATGGTGGGTGGGAGGGGGAGAGTGAACACATTTTTTTAAAAAAGGAATTATTACCCCTGAAAAAGCGATCTACCAATCGACTAACAACCGGGTTCGTACTTACTGCTCGAGTAAACAGAGGTGTGTGGAGTAAGGAAACTTGCCCAACGTTACGCCCTGCCCGGGAATCGAACCCAGGACCTCTCGCTTGTGATGCAGGTGCTCTCACCACTACATTTACATCTCGATACGCCTTTCACATGGTACAGGAGACCTCTTCAAATGCAAACTGGGTTGGGAGTGGGGTAACGGGGAGCTGAGAATGGGAGGGAAAAGGTGATGGAAAGCATGGTCGAAGAGATGGGTCTTTAAGTGGGTTGTGAATGTGGAGAGGGAAAGAGCTCAATTACTATTGTTTAAAGTAACCTGAATGGTTATGTTTGAAGCACTCCAGGCTATGTTATTAATAGGCAGTGTGTTAAATACAGGGATTGTTATCATGTTCTTCTCACGCTCACCAGAGGCTAACTTGCCATCCAAATGATGGGATGGAGCAAGTATTGAACAGGAATGTAGGCTGTGTGGGCGGTAGTTTCCCCAGCTCACTCCCACCACTATACTAATATCCTGAAGCCGAGTTACACATCATGACAATTTCCCAATGTTGTGGTTGTGGTGCGGTGCTGGAAATGCTGGAGTTTCCCTAAAGTATTGGAAAATTCCAAGCTCTATTACTTGGCTCTTGTGAGGTGACATTTTGCGAATGACCTTTCTGTGACTCAGTTATAATGCTCTTTATTGGATCGCCAGCGTGGCAATGGAGCCAGTTTGTTTTAATCTGGCCAAAAATTGCCTTGCATAGAGTAATTGTAATTGTGGTGCACTGTTTCCTGTCTTAACTTGGTCTCAATTTTGGCATGGGTTAAACTTCCATTTTTTACATTGGATTAATAATAATAATAATCCTCGCATTTGATATAGCGCTTTTCACGTCTTCTAGACATCTCAAAGTGCTTCACAGAATATTTGTGGAGTCCTGTAGCTCAGTGGTTAGAGCACTCACTTTGGAAGCGAGAGACCGGAGTTCAATTCCAGGCAGAGGGCGAAACCTTGGGCAAGTTTCCTTACTCCACACAGAGCCTAATAATAATCCCTCCAAAAAAACAAGAACAATAATAAATTGGTCATTTTCAATCTACGACTGTTTGTGGGACATTGTGGTGTGCAATTGGCTGCCGCGTTCGCCCACAAATATACAGTCAATTCACTTTGCAGTATATTCTGTGAAGCGCTTTGGGACGTCCTCCCGACGTGAAAAGCGCTATATCAAATGCAAGGATTATTATTATTAATATAATTAAAACTGACAATATTGATGTACGTCGTCGGTCTAACATCTAACAGGCTTTAGTGTTGTGGAGCTTTGTAATGCCCTCCAGGCAGTACACCCAAGCTATATATTGTCTTCTCTGCAGACATTGTAGCCATGCTAACATTTGCTATTGCTTTACTGCTGCAATATTACAAAACTTTGGATGCCTGTTTTTCTAATGAGGACTCCTGTAGCAGATTGGTTAGAGCACTCGCCTTACAAACAAAAGGTTATGGGCTCCATTCCCGGGCAGGGCGAAATGGTATGCAAGTTTGCTTATTCCACAAGCCTCTGTTTACCTCAACAGTAAGTAGGAACCAGTTTGTTAGTCGATTGGCGGATTGCTTTTACGGTCAATCTACGGTCAGTTTACAGTATATTCTGTGAAGCGCTTTAGACGTCTTGAAGATATGGTAAGGTGCTGTATCAAATGCAAGAATTACTATTGTAATATCAAGCCTCAAACTGATCAGAGGGAAACTGGGTTAAATATCTGCAAACATTAAGAGACCCTGCAGCCAGATACATAATAGGGCTTCTCGCTTTTTATTTTTTTTCACTGTGAGATGACTCTATTTTCTGTATTGTAAACTAGTAAGACTAATTATTGGACCTCAGCCACTGAGTTAATAAATAAACTGCACTCACCATATGTTAAAGCATGGGTTAGGTAACCTTTGAAACAATAATATTTGTGTTAGTTCCTTATAATGTTTCCAAGTGCTTCACACAGCAGTTGGAAACATTATAAGGAACTTACTGTTAACTATCGTGACTGTAGTTGTTTATAAGTCAAATGCGGTAATTAATTTGCACACAGGTAAGTGCCACACACAGCCATGAGGTAAATGTCCTATGTTATCTGTGGGAGAAGTTCTCTTCGGTATTAAAATGGGATCTTTGACACTGAACTGGCAGAGGCAGAAGCTTGGTGTGGGGGGCCCCATGCGAAGGACGGCACCTCTGACAGTGTAGTTACTGACTGTGAGTGTCAGTCTGCAATAGGAGCTAAAAGTCCTAAAAAGAGCTAAAAGAGGCCGAGTCTTCGGGGGAGGAGGAGGAGGAGGTTACCATGAACACAGTCGAAGAGGAAGGTCTTGATCTAAGAGGGGAAGATGGGGATGAGGTGGAGGGATTGGGGAGAGAATTCTAAAAAGCCTTCACCTTGCACTCCCTTCTCTTGTGAATAGTGGCACACGATCTTTTGACATGCACTTTGAGAACAGACTGGCGAGACTTTGATTTAACAGAAGACAGCACCTCTGAACATACAAGTGCTTTATCTCTCTCTTTTCACCCCCGGCATCCCCTCCCACCCCGGTCCTACCTACAAACAGTCACCACACTTAATAGTAACTGCTCTGGCACTCTTTGAGACATCTCGAGGCAAACACATGATGATGTGATCTATCAAATGCACGGTTTTTATTATTTTACTATTACTGCTGCACCTGAAACCTGTGTTTTTTTTAAACCTTGGACGTTTCATAGTTTCTGTGAAGGGTTGAGTGTTAGGTGGACTTTAAGAATGAATTATTTATCTGGCTGAGAAAAAATAACCTGGGCTGGACTCGCATGTGGGTAAGGTGCAGAATGGTGTTCGATAGACGCGAAAAGGAGTTGAATGCCTATATCGGAGGAGAGGGGAGCGTTGGCAAAGAGAATGGAAAACAAATGGTAGTTGTAGAGTTCCGTACAGGAAGATTGTTGCACTAACCACCATATGAGTACCAGATCCTCTTCTAAAGCAGAGCTGCCAAGATTGTCAGCTCTTCACTCACATTAAAACATATAAATGTGGCCAAGTGGCTCACACCCAAGCCTGTCTGATATCATGCTGCAACAAAATATATACAGTCACTTCGCTTTACAGTGTATTCTGTGAAGCGCTTTGAGACGTCTCAAAGACGTGATAAGGCGCTATATCAAATGCGAGGATTATTATTATTATTTAGTGTTTCCAATTGGGTAGGAGAGGCTTTCGTCTTACAGTGCAGCACAATGTATGAAAGATGAGAAGATGCCATCATGATCTGTGTTGGTACCTTTCATTAAATTGTCGCTTTCATTAAACCAAGTTTCTCAAAGCAAGCATTGATTTTATTCTGCAATGTATTTCATGACAGTTATAGCATTGAATATGAGTTCCCATCCCCACCCTCCTCCCCAAAAGCAAACTATTTGGATCTAACGTGTACTACAGATCAGCATTTTCCATGCCCAGCTGGGTAGAGCAACATTGGAGCAGTTAATGATCATTTCATTGCAATAAACACACCAATTGTAACAGATTTTTTAAAAAAAATAATCAAAACTGTGCTGGGGTCCGGTTAGCTTGCGATTTGCTCTGCTGTTGTGCTTTCTCCATCTTGTTCCTGGGAGTGTGAAGATGAGAGACCTTACTCTTCAGGGAGTGTCCCTCACCCATGGCAAACAGTAATCAAGTACACCAGCAAGAGCAAGAAACTAACAGTCAGGGAGAAAGCCGTTACATTCAGGTTCATGGCCTTGGATCCATACTCTCGAGCTTTATTCATGTTTCCCATAAATTTCTGATCTCTAGCCTGAGATGAGGGAGAAAAAGTGATAGTGATTAGGACTTTGAGATAAATTTTAGAAGTCAGAGGCTGGAATTTTTCACGGTCTTCGTTTCCTCTGGAACTCCATCCCGGAGCCCCTCCATCTCACCCCTTGCCTCCTTCGTAGGCCCATCTCAAGACCTTCCTTTTCTATGGCACCTTTGGTCATCTTCCCTCCTCCACAGTGTTTTTTTAAGACCTGAGTTTTAGCGCTGGCGCTGTCTGCATTGCTTTGCTCGGGTCCTGTGCTTGTCTAGACCTCTCCCTCATCCGGTCTGGCCTCCTCACCTTGGGCTGCAGTTCCATGGGCTCATCCCGACTTGAAAGCCGCTATATAAATGCATATAAACTCTAAATCTGCGTCCTCTTGTTCTGGGACACTACCCTGCTTGAGGAGGAGCTATATAAATGCAAGTCATTTTGACTTGATACATCCTAACTTATTGATCTCAGTTCACTTTTTCAATCCCACTAACATTTTTGACACAAACACCTCAATTGGTTTCCCGTCAGTGGCTTGTTCGGATTAGCAGGACTCACCTTAACTGAAAAGATCAAAGCCCAGAGTCCAAGACAGCAGAAATTAAAATGGACGAAGGAGACAATAGACCACACAAAGTGATCCTTCACGGGAGAGCCATCCTCTTCCACCTCAACAATAGTGACCGAGTAGTCCACTGGCGGTGGCTGCACCTTTATGCATGAGTTGTGAGCAATGCTCACAGCTGGGTGAACCATTGTGATCCCTGTACTGAGGCTCAGCTCAGCTTCAGGCAGGTTAGGCGATGTGTGTGCGTGTGTGTGTGCGTGGGGTGGGGACGCGGTGGATGGAGGAAATAATTGACTCGATTTTACTTTTGCTTTTCTAACTAAGATGGACGTTGAACTCTGAACGACCAAATAAAGCAATCCACCCCTTGCACACAATATCAAAACCGTAATAACACTTGCATTTCCTTATTGTACGTAAAGCTCCAGGTTTTTTTGGCCACCTTGCTGTATCTAATGGCTTTACAAGCAGACAGATGTGCCTATTTTGGAGTCCTGCAGCATAGTAGTTAGCTAATTTTTGGTCGCTCAATCCACCACTGTTTGTGGGACACTGCAGTCTGCAAATAATTGGCTGCCGTGTATCCCCCACAAAATACAGTCAATCCACTTTACAATATATTCTGTGAAGTGCTTTGTGATGTCCCAATGACCTGATGAGGCGCTGTATCAAATGCAAGGATTATTATTATTATCATTATTATTATCTCATCAGTCAACGGGTGAGTTTCAACAGCTTGTCCTTATTCCACAATTTCATTGAACAATTTCCTACATTCTCACCGATAGCATTGGACCTGAGCATGAAGCCTGTATTTGTGCTGTTATGGCAACTGCCAAACCACGATCATCTGATGTGATCGTTTGGGGCCGCTGTGTGTTGTTGACTCACCTAACTCACCTCGACCACAACAGCCCTCAGAACCAAAGGTGCTATAACATCAACCTCTTGTTGCATGCAGACATCTCCCTGGGTCAAACTTGTGAGAATCATAGACATTTACAGGATAGAAGCAGGCCATGCTGCCCTCGCCACTCAGAGCTAGCTGTCCATTCAATCCCTGACTGCCCGGCAGTATCCTATCCCCATCCCCCTTCAAGCCTCTATCTTTCAGGGACTTGTGTACCCGTCCACTTCCCTCTTGAAATGGCCTCTGCCTCTACTACTTTACTTGGTAGGGCATTCCACATTCCTTGAAGTTATAACTGTCCAACGGCCAAGCTTATCTCATGAATTTCTCACGAAATTCCTGCCTCGTGAGATGCGGAGAAGGGCTCCTTTCAACAGAGTTCACTTTGTGCTGTTTGACCTTGCAATTGTGTGCAATAATAAACCTCCCATTGGCTGTTCCTGCCTGGCTCTTGACCCAATACGCTGTGAGAGGGTTAACCCCAGCGTGTCCCACTTCCGACTTTGTGTCTGACCTGATAGCTTTGAAGAGAAGGAATAAGGAGGCAGAGGGGCCCCTGGCCACAGAGAGGGAAAACGTCTTGTGTGATTCTGTGCTGTGGACGGGGCGAAATCCAGACTGGAGTGTGTGCCAAGTTGATTGCAACAACATATTCCAGAACTTTGGCAAGTAAGGGCAAGTTGCAAATCGGCTTGTAGCAAGCAGACACTGGAAAGAGCTGGAAAGGAAGAGGTGTGCCTTCGGGCTCCATAAAAATACGTTTATGTTTGTCATCAGTGCCTAACAATCAGCCTGGTGCCAGGGGCCACTCTGTTCAAGGTTAACTCATTGGCTGCATTTTTAAGTTGGAACAGCTCTTGCTCTGAATACAACAACAACTTACATTTATATAGTGCCCTTCCCGCCAGACGGTGTCTCGGAGCGCTTAACAGTGCCGAGGTGGTGGTGGGGGGGATAGTGACCGTAGGCACAGGCAAAGAGGAAGGACTTCGAGCGTGGCTTGAATAATGGTAAGAGTGGGAGCAAGGCAAAAGGACTGAGGGACAGAGATACACTGCTTCGGGGTGTAGTGACTGAAAGCACGGTCGCCCCGACTGGGTGGAGGGTGCGGGGGACAATAATAATAATCCTTGCATTTGATATAGCGCTTTTCACGTCGGGAGGACGTCCCAAAGCTATTCACAGAATATACTGCAAAGTGAACTGACTGTATATTTGTGGGCGAACGCGGCAGCCAATTGCGCACAGCAATGTCCCACAAACAGTCGTAGATTGAAAATGACCAATTTATTATTGTTTTTGTTTTTTGGAGGGATTATTATTAGGCTCTGTGTGGAGTAAGGAAACTTGCCCAAGGTTTCGCCCTCTGCCTGGAATTGAACTCAGGTCTCTCACTTGCAAAGCGAGTGCTCTAACCATTGAGCTACAGGACTCCACAAGGAGGAGGCCGGAGCCAGTTGAGCGGAGGCAATGGGTAGTGGTGTAGGGAGAGAGCAGGTTGGAGAAATGGTGGTGGGATGGGCACTGTTAGGGTTTGAAGGGATTCAAATACATGAGTGAGGGTCTTGAAATCAATCTGCTCTGTGAAAGGGAGCCGGTGGAATTTGACGAGGACTGAGTTATTGCAGTTTAGTGCCGGTTAGAAATCCTTATTGTTGCCTTCCTGGTAAACTGTAACAATTCTGCAAATGGGTGTGAGTATGGATGTGCCAAACCACATGAATTCCAGGAAGCTAGAGCCAGGATCTGTGATGCTGGATTTTGTTTCAGCAGAATCGAAACTGAATCTTGTCTTTTGACATTTTCAAGTTCGACTGGAAGCAGATTCTATCGCTCTGCAGTGTAATGAGAATGATTAGCAAACGTTCTTTTAGGTCAGTCGGGTGTCTGACCTGTCTGGAAACCCATCACCATGCTTAACAGTATTCCAAACAAGCTGAGATTTCCATGCAGGCCACCTATAATAATAATAATAATAATAATAATAATCCTTGCATTTGATATAGCGCCTTTCACGTCGGGAGGACGTCCCAAAGCGCTTCACAGAACACACTGTAAAGTGAATTGACTGTATATTTGTGGGCGAACGCGGCAGCCAATTGCGCACAGCAATGTATACATGGCACCTACACATGGAAATCCCTAAATAGGTTTTTGGAATGGAATGAGCACTCTCTCACTGGGAAGGGGGAAGGGGGACACATCCTGTTTACCTAATTCCGGAGAGTATTAGGCACAGGTTGTTAAGAGCCAAAGCTTGGAGACCCCAGAGTGTGTGTTGGGGTAACTGCTGGAGTCTTAACCAGCAAAACCCGTATAGCTTACCATTGAGAGCACTGACTTGACAAGCTTTCCCGCTCCTTGTCCAGTTAGGACCACCCTATCAGTTTGGGCTTTGTCTTGCAGGGTTAATGGGAACTGAGCGGGAGGATTCCCTGCCCAGTGACTGGTTTGACTTTCCAAGTTCTACCAATGAGCCAGGCTGGCTACACTGTCATCAGCAACAACAACAACCACAACAAGATTGCATTTATAGAGCGCCTTTCACTTCGGGAGGACGTCCCGAGGCGCAGTTGGTTCGGGACCCGAGCAGGGGGGAAATGGTCAGGGTGAGGGGAGGGAAGGGAGGGAGCGAGGAAGGGGTAGAGAGTCGAAAGGGGAGCTGAAGGCACGGTTGAAGAGAAAGGTCTTGAGACCGGCCTTGAAGGAGGAAAGGGAGGAAGCAAAGCGAAGGCATTGGGGGATGGAGTTCCAGAGCCGAGGGGCTGAGAGGCTGAAGGCCCGGCCACCGATGGTAGGGCGGTTAGGGCGGGGGATGTGGAGCAGACCGGAGCCAGAGGAACGGAGGGTAAGGGCAGGTAGGTAGGGGGATAGTAGGTAGGAGGGAGCAAGGCCGGGAATGGCTTGTAGGTGAGGATGAGGATCTTGAATTCGATCCTCTGGGGGATGGGGAGCCAGTGGAAGCGAGCGAGGGTGGGAGTGATGTGGTCCCGAAGCCTGGTGCGGGACAGTACACGAGCTGCAGAGTTCTGAATGACCTGCAGCTTGTGGAGGGAGGTGCCGGGAAGGCCGACGAGGAGAGAGTTCCCGTAGTCCAGCCTTGAGGTGATAAACGCATGGATCAGCATTTCAGCAGCGTGAGGGGTGAGGTAGTGCCGTAGTCTGGTGATGTTTCGGAGGTGATGGAAGGCGGTGCCAGTTGTGGCGCGGATATGAGGAAAAAAGGACAGCTCAGGGTCGAACAGAACACCGAGGTTCCTGACCGGCTTTGAGAGGTGGAGAGTGCAGCCTTGGATGCTGAAGCTGTCAGCGCCTGAGGTGGGGAGGCTCTGAACTCCATCAGCAGTGCTCCGGAATACTGTACACCCGCCTGTCTCAGGAACCGGAATACCGAGCCCT
Source organism: Callorhinchus milii (assembly GCF_018977255.1). Taxonomy (NCBI): domain Eukaryota; kingdom Metazoa; phylum Chordata; class Chondrichthyes; order Chimaeriformes; family Callorhinchidae; genus Callorhinchus; species Callorhinchus milii. The sequence goes on along the minus strand of NW_024704758.1, from coordinate 2,631,476 downwards.
CTAGAGTGGGCTGGCTCGATTCTGACATTGCCAAACATGTCACCTTGGAGCCAGTTCAGTTCCAAGGACAGCCACTCTCCTGAAGGGCACTACATAAACACAGGCTGTAATTGTCTTAAGAGTTGGTCGCTCACTCTATTGCTTTGTGCAAATTGCCTGCCTCGTTTGCCCACAAACGGAGTCACTCCACTCTACCATATATCCTATCAAGCAGTTTTGACATCCTCTTGATGTAAAAAGCACTGTACAAAATTATTATTTATTATGCTAAATATGTAATATGTCTAGCTAAAAGGTGGATACTTCCGCTTTTTAATCATAATTTGAGGGAAGTTCATCTTATTAACATTCATCATTTCTCCAGCATCAAGAATATTCCCTGGTGTGTGTGGTGTGGATGTGTGTGAGGACCTCTGCTTTCTGCTTTTTATACTTCTGCAATCACCACCCAGTTCCACAATTCATATGTTTTTATTGATTTGACATCCCAGCCCATATCCCTTCAGGTTTTTTAATAACTCAGTTTGGTTTTCAATTATTACTGGTTGAGGGTTTACCAAGTAGGAAGATGAGAGTTTTCCGGTGTCAACCAAGAATACCAATAGAATTGTTAAACAAAATATCTTTTTAATGCGGTCCTCAGAACACAGAACAAAGCTCTTCCAAGCCATTGTGCTCTACAAAACACCATCATTCTACATGGACAGACATTAGAGAGTGAAGTGATCCGAAACAAACAGGCAATCTTGGAAATGTGATCGATGGCAACTGGTCTAGATCAGCTTCGATAAAGAAACACAGCAAAAGGACCATCAGGTCATAAAGCGTTGTGTTTATAAGAGAAAAATTAAGGCTTTTTCGGTCCAGTGCAGGAGACTGAAATGGCACAGAGATTTTTTTTTAGCAGGGCAGATCTGGTCATCGCACTAGCTGGAAACTGGTCAGTTACACAAACTACCAATCGAGTGGAGAGAATGTGCACTTGGGAGTTGTTGTACTAATGCTGCTCTCTGTTGAGGAAACAAGAGTACACAGTGCTATTAAGTGATTAAGTGATCCACGATGCTAACCTCAAAGTGACCACCACACAGCTTTCCTCAATGTACTTTAGGAAGCAAAAGTTTCTGAACAAAGCGATTCCAGTAAACCTAAAAAAAAGCAGCATCCTAGAAAGCAAACAATCTATCTGCCTGTGTTAATTATGCAACAGACATTGTTATAGTTATTCTTAAACAGACTTTGTACTCTTAGAATAGGAAACTCTGGTGCATCTGTTGATATCAAGTAGAAAGGGCAACTGTTGATCAATATCCACCGGCAGATCCTTCATTGTGAGACTTGAATGAGAATCACAATGATGCCTGTGATCAGGATGACAACGGAGAAGGTGGTTGCTGCAATATTCAACCCTTTGGCTGTAGATGCGTAGTGTTTTGCTCCTTCAGGGTCTCCGACCATTTTTCTATCTCTGGACTAGAATCATACAAATTATTATTATTAATTTGCCCAAATTATTATCCATTTCATAAATTATTATTCAAATTCAATACATGTGCCTCCCTCTCCTAAAATACACACTTTACAATTTATATCCCGTGAAGCGCTTTGCGACGTCTCAACGAGGTGATAAGGCACCTCAAATGCGAGGATTATTATTATTATAATTTTTTTTAAAAGTGAGGCCACGTAAAAGAAATACACCGCATTGTATTTTCTTGCTGTTGCTCTGAAATCCTATGCTAACAGGCATGCACTTTCTGACGGCGCACTGAAAAATCCTTCTGTTAATAAAGCACCTATAACATTGACATCCCACAGAACTTTACAAGTATTTCATGGTCAAATGCATTATATATATATATATCGGTGATTCACTTAATGGTTGCTTGTGGGACATTGCTGTGTGCAGATCGACTCTCACACTGGCCTACAAAATAGTCACTACATTCTACAACGAAAGGTGTGGTCGGTCTCAGGTGCGAGGATTTATATTTTTGATTACAATAACAATCCTTGCATTTGATATATCGCCCTATCACGTCGTGGCGACGTCTCAGGGGGCTTCGCGGAATATACTGTAAAGTGAATTAACTGTATATTTTGTGGGCGAAACCCAGCAGAAGCGATTATTACCCTTTATAATCAATTTGTCTACATTTAATACGCCTCCAGGGCGACCGACGCTTAAAAATCTGTCCCTCTGTGGGTGTATGAAGAAAGCTCCTAACAAACACAAAATGGATCCTGATGAAACCTCTGGTGGATTAGTCTCATTGAACAGGGGGAGGGGTGGGGGTGGGTGTTGGGGGGGGGGGGGTAAAAGCAAAGAGGTACAAAGGAGGTCCCAAAACTTTGGGGTCATGAACTTACAAGTGCTTTGAAAAGTGGTTGGGGGTTGGGGGGGGGGTATGGGGGTTGGGGGGGTGTGGGGTGGGGGGGGAGAAGAAAGCCAACCCCCAAAATAACCTGATGAGGGACAGGACAGGAACACAATGGGTTTTAACAGGGAACACAATTCCTGCCCCGTATTCACACTCACTCACTCACACACACACTCATCCACTCACACACACACTCTCTCACACACACACTCACTCTCTCACACACTCACTCACTCTCTCACACACACACTCACTCTCACACACACACTCACTCTCTCACACTCACACACTCACTCACACACACACTCATCCACTCACACACTCACTCTCTCACACACACACTCATCCACTCACTCACTCACTCAAACACACATTCATTCACACATTCTCTCACACACTCACTCTCTCACACACTCATTCACTCACACACTCAAACACACATTCATTCACACATTCTCTCACACACTCACTCTCTCACACACTCATTCACTCACACACTCACTCTCTCACACACACACTCATCCACTCACTCACTCAAACACACATTCATTCACACATTCTCTCACACACTCACTCTCTCACACACTCATTCACTCACACACTCACTCTCTCACACACACTCATCCACTCACTCACTCAAACACACATTCATTCACACATTCTCTCACACACTCACTCTCTCACACACTCATTCACTCACACACACTCATTCA